>NC_142947.1:0-115937 GCF_046866305.1 Octopus bimaculoides
TTTTCTCTCCCTGTTTATTTCTGTTGAAGAGCGTAAGCTTGAAACATAAAAACCTTTCTCACTTCCCAAGCTCCAGAAACTAATACATCTGTTTGTTGTTTACAAACCAGTCTTCGTCTTTTTGTAAATTCTCACGATATATATATATATATATATATATAAATAAATGTCGGGATGGTATAATTAAAATACCATCATGAGTGGCAAGCGAATTATCAGCCGTACAGGCAAATTAATATATATATATATATTTCATGAGGATGTTCAAAGTATTTTCATTACCTCACCCACAAAGAAAATAATTTTAGAGAGTACGCTTGCATCAAAGCAACCACCACCAATAACAAGGTCACAGATTCGGAAATCACCATCATCATTAACGTCTGTTTCCATGCTGGCATGTGTTGGACGGTTTCACTGGGGACTGGCAAGCCAGGAAGCTGCACCAGGCTCCAATCTAACCAGGCAATGTTCCTACAGCTGGACACCCTTCCTAATGCCAACCACTCCGAGAGTGTAGTGGGTGCTTTTTACGTGCCACCAGCACAGGAGCCAGTCGGGGTGGGGGGCTGGCATTGGCCAAATTCAGATGGTGCTTTTTACATGCCACTGGCACAGGGAGCCAGTCAGGTGGCACTGGCAACGACCCATGCATGAATGGTGCATATTGTGTGCCATCATCACGGGAGTCAGTCAGGCGGCACTGGTATCGGCCACAACTACAATTTCCATTTTTTATTTTTTATTTTACTTGACTCAATAGGCCTCCTCAGGCACGGCGTGCCGCCCAACAATTCAAAGGTACTTTTTAAATGAATACACAATACACAACGATAACACAAGCGAGTATTGAACATAGAAACTAAAATACAAATAGAATCAGTTTTACTTACCGTCAGCCTTTTAAGACTAAACATACTTACATACACACATACTCACAAAAAAAGGAAATAAAAACAATAAATATATAAATAAAACCAACTATTATATATATATCAGTTAAGTTCTTTATTATTATGATTGTTGTTTTTGTTTTTTTTTTAAGAATATTCTTGAGAGATGTACATTGGCAAAAAAAAAAAAAAGTGTTAAGACAAAAAAACCTAGATTTACAAAGTGAAAAGTGAAAATATATTAGCAGAGGACTAACGGTTTCCAAACTTGTTAATCAAATGATCTTTGCTCTTTTATTATTTATTTATATATATATATATTTATTAAATTTCCTCATTAGACAAACAAACATTTGTTAAGACAAGAAATTAACAGACAAAATTTATACCAATTAGATATTTATCTATATTTTTTGAGAATTTTTTCTTCTTTTTTTTTGTTTTTTTTGTTTTCTTTTAAATTTTTATTGAGAACTAGGCAAATAATGGTTTATTTTTTTAAATTTTTTTTTTTTTTTTTTTAGTTGAGGCATTGCAGACTGAAATTTTCTGGACAAGCTGATAGATAGATAGATAGATAGATAGATAGATAGATAGATAGATAGACAGACAGACAGATAGATAGATAGAAAAAGAAATATTCTTAGTCATTCAACACATACATAAACACATGCATACCGCCATATATACACAAGTTATGAGTTGAATATTTTCTCTCAGACATTTATAAACATTCAGAAATTATCCAAGTTTCTCAAAGAGATTTTTCGTTTTTTTTTTCTCCACAAAGATAAACATACATTAAGAGTTTATATCTGCCTATAATTAAAAACTAGCAGAAGAAGAAGATGAAGTAAAGGAAGTTGAGGGGCAGGGGGGTCACTGTGAAGCCATATTTCTTTTTTTTTTTAATAGTCTTTTCTTACGTTTTTTTTTCCCAATTTACAAACAAAACAATAAAAAAATAAATTAAAAAGAAGTGAAAAGTTTGAACAATAATATTTTTTATTATGTATATTTATATATATATAATTATAATTAATGATACAGAGAGGAAAACAAAAACACAAAAAAAAAAAAACCCATAGAAGTGACAGCAGAAACAAATTGTGCCAACTTAATGTATTTAATCAGCAAATAATTCAGGACATTTATTCAAAAGAATGTATATCAGGACTGCCTTGGAAAGCAACGGCTTACATTAAAACACACACAGGTCTGTGCGTGCATATATATATATATATATATATATATATATATATATATATAGACAGACACACAATGGATATTATATAATGTATATACATACACAATATATATATATATATATACATACATACACAGTAGATACTATATACATATCTGTGTGAGTGGGTGTGTATATACATATATATATATATATATATGTATGTATGTATACAAACAAACATGTATATGATGCACACACTTCACACAGAAGCATATATATGTATATATATATATATATAAATGCACATACATGCATGTATGTACATAACATAGAAAACTCTGTCAGAGAGAGAGAGAGAGAGAGAGAGAGAAAGAGAGAGAGCTGCTGAGAATGTTGCTCGCCATGCATATGGAATAGAAGAGAGGAAAGAAAGACACACACACACACATACAAAAGTCAACCCGCAACGACTAGAAAACTAAATACTAGTTTCTCTTTCACAACATCTGCAAAGGAATCCATCCACTGCAGATGTAACTATGGCAACCCAGTTCTTTATATGTGCTCTATGTCAGTCAGTAAAATAGATAAGATAGGTAGGTAGCTATATGGATACACACACACACACATATATGCATTAGTACATATATACGTGTGTGTTTGTATGTATATATATATATATATATATATATATATATATACATATATGCATGTATATATATGCATATATTGATATATGCATATATATAGATATATGCATATATATAGATATATATATGCATATATATATATATATATATATATATGTATATATATATATGCATATATATAGATATATATGCATATATATAGATATATATGCATATATATAGATATATATATGCATGTACACACACACACATATATATATATATATATACATACAGACAGCTAGAAAAGCAGTTTGGTATAAATATGTATTTAGTATTGAAAGTATCCAAAATAATAGGAGTTTAGCTGTTAGCTTGAAACTTGTTCCTTGCAATTGGGGGGGGGGGGGAAGGAAAAAGAAAAAGACTGGATCAAGTTGTGAAATTGTAGCAACAACAGCTCTGAGGTGATCCACGTTTGACGTCAATCCTATTTGAAACATTATCTCTAAGTTCGTTAAGAGAGATTGGTGGGGAAAAAGGGGGGTGGGGGGCGTTAAGCAAGAAGCCGCAATCTCGTTTATTTAGGCATTGTTGTTAATAAAAGGAGAGTTTTCCTGCGAGAAGAAGCTCAGCAAATTTTTAAAATACTGTTTCATTTGATTGCCGAAATGAAAATTTTGAAAACGAGTCACGCAAAAAGACACAACATTATTTTATTCATATATTTATTTATTTATTCATGTTCACAGATGAAGCATTAAAAAACACAAAAAAAAAAAAAAAAAAAAATCAATGACATGTACACAAACATTTGTGAAAAAACACAATTCATATGAAATATAAACAACAAAAAGAAAAAAATAATAATACTAAAATTAAGAAAACAGACTTACGTTTTACAAAGATGAGAAATGCTAAAAAGAAATCTATCAAAGGATGAAAAAATGTAAGAAAAAAAGGGAAAAAAAATGTTATAAAAAATGAATGAAATGAAAATACATTAACCCCACTACCATGTATTAAGATAAAAAGGAAACAACTTGTGTATATATGTATGTATATATATATATATATATATATATATATATATATATATATATATATGTATATATACATAAATAATTGAAAGAAAAATAGACGAGAAAGGAATAAACGATTATCTTGTGATAGTTGAGTGCCTGATTAACATCTTATAGGCTCTGATGAAGCTATAAGGTGTTATTCCGGTACTGAACTATGAGTTCCTTGCATCATGCAGCAGAAATAGCTGTAAGCTAATGAAGATCATAAGATAATTCCTTATTCCTTTGTCATCTATTTTTCTTATTATTTACTGCTCTGTACTCAACTTATGCTTCACTCAGAAGCATACACATCCTGAGTTCTAATGCCAGGTTATTAGTATCACAATGCCTAAGCGATATATATATAGCTATATATATATCCTTTAAGTTCATATACAGCAAACGCTTTCGTGTACACACATAAAAGTGCCCCTGTTATTATTTCAGCTACGGCCTGATGATTCCAACTTACAATAGCAGCTTTTGGGTATCGAACCAAGCTGTGCTGATATAACAGAGGATAAATATAGTAATAATAATAATAATAATAATAATAATAATTCATGGATGCAATTTATAAATATTTTAATTAAAATATTTATAAATTCCATCCATGGATTATTATTATCATTACTATATATATATATATATGCAAGTGCATGTGTATATGTAATTGGTACAGAGCCAGAAATTTCAGAGAGAGGATGGAGAAGAGAAGGAAAAAAAATTCAATTTTACAGACCCCCCCCCCCCCCGCTCCTCAACTGGTATTTTATTTTTTTATCGCATTCCTTGAGGGACAAATTGCAAAATCGACTAACCTTGGCGAAATCTGAACAAACATCATAATAGAGGTGTTTTAATAAATACCACAAGGCTTCAAATTTGGGGGAAGGGATTAAGTCGATTACATCGACCCCCAGTGTATAACTGGTACTTATTTAATCGACCCTGAGAGGATGAAAGGCAAAGTCAACCTCAGCAGAATTTGAATTCAGAATGCTAAGCATTCTGCCTGGCGTGCTAATGATTCTGCCATCTTACCACCTTTATAATAATAATAATAATAATAATAATTCTTTCTAATTTGGGGGCACAAGGTCAGCAGCTTTAGTAAAGAGGGGCTAAGTCAATTACATTGACCCCAGTATTTGACTGGTATTTATTTTATCAACCCTGAAAGGTTGATAAGCTAAGTTGACCATGGCAGAATTTGAACTCAGAACTACTGCTTTAGAAGCATTTTGTCAGATCCACTGAAGCTTCTGTCAGTTTACTGCCTGAGTAATAATACTACTACTATTAATAATAATGATGATACGAAGGTTGTGGTCAATGAAGAGAGTAGACGTGACATCAATAGCAATTGGTGCACTTGGGAGTATCAGCACTCAACTACCAACATGGCTGAAGAAGATCGGTGCAAGTGTGAAGGGAGAACACCTACAGAAAATCATCATTGCTTGGAACTGCAAGAATTCTTGGCAGCAGGGTTCTTCAATGAAGCATGACCAGTAGACAAGTGTCATTTTGGTCTGCTGGCTGTGGACAGCTGACACTTTCCATCATACCCAGCAAAATAAGCTGTGAGTCTTAATACAATACTTGAAAAAAAAAAAAAAAGGGTTTGAAATAATGAAGAGCGCGGGGGGGGGGGGGGGGAGATACAAAATAGGAAGAAAAAAAAAAGAAGTAATTTCCAGAGGACATCCAAAGAATTAAAATGAAAGAACACAATAAAATTTAAAATCTGTAACTGGTACAGCTGTACAACAAACCATCTTAGGACTGATAAGGATAGTAATGATACGAATGGTTTCAAATTTTGGCACAAGGCCAGCAAGTCTGAGGGAGGGGGGTCAAGTTGATTACATTGACCCCAGTGCTGAACTGGTGGTCCATGTTTTATTGACCCCCAAAAGGATGACAAGCAAAGTCAATCTTGGCAGAATTTGAACCCAGAACATAAAAGATGAAATACTGCTAAGCATTTTGCTTGGTATGCTAACAGTTCTGCTTGCAGTCTTGATGATGATGATGATGATGATGATGATAACAATGATGGATTTCTTTGTTTTTTTAACTCTCTTCTAACTTTCCAGAATAGAAGTAATAACCAATCACATAAGGCTCCATTATGCTGTCTGGCCTAAAAAAACCCCCAAAAACCTTAATTTGACCAAGGCAGTACTTTGAACCCAGAACAGCAGGATTTGAGCCAATGGACAGTAAATTTCAGATCTTCTAATGGGGATGGACAGTAAATTTCAGATCCACTAAGGTAAATTAATCTGTCACAGCACTAGATTTGGCAAGGCATCCATTCTAATAGTGATTTTTACCATTCTAATTATTATTATTATGATGATGATGATAATGACATTAATGCTGATTGTTTGACGAGGCACAAAGCCAGACTTTTAAAAGGGAAAGAAATGTTGTGATGCTCATGGCATATTCGAAGTGAAATAGTTTCAAGATAGAACCGAAACTTTATAAGAAAAGTTCTCTTTTTGAGAGAGAGTTTTTCTTTGTGCCACCTGCCTTAATAATAATGATAATAATAATAATGATTTCTAACAGAGGCACAAGGCCACGCACATTTTGGGAGACGGGCAGAAGGTTGAGTGAGTCATCCCCCAATACCTGACAGGTACCTTTATTTTATAGGTATGAAAACCCAAATTAACTATGGCAGAATTTGAATTCGATAACACACCTGATGAATGTGGAGAGGCATCTGTGCAGAAACTTGCATGGTGCTTGATAACATGAGGATGAATAATAATAATAATAATAATAATAATAATAATAATAATAATAATGATAATGATAATAATAATAATGATAATAATAATGATAATAATGATAAAGGGATAAAACTAAGTCTATGAATTTAGGATCTAATGTGTTTGTGATAAGCCTGTCAAATGACCGACAGTTGTCAGAATGACATGTCTAGATGAGCTGTTGGTACAGTTTGTTGTAAATACAAAAATGTGAATGAAAACAGATGAAAGAAAAAGAACCCAACAAAAGCAGATACGCTAACTCCTTCCTCCTGCTTGTGAAAACAACAACAGCAGCAACAACAACAACAACGTTTCTATCATATGAAGTCGAAGAAGAACAGGAAAAACATGTACAAAAAAACGGCAAAAAAACAAAAAAAGTCTTTTGAGGAATGTCAGTTTGTCCTCATAGGATACTGAGATGGATCAAAGAATATTAATTCTCTTAGCAGTGGTGGTGGTGGAGGGACGGGGGTCAGTCACTGGACTATGGCCATGCTGGGACACCTCTTTGAGGACCAGTTGTTCAAACTGATCCCAGCAGTTATTTCCGTCTTGTAGTTACACACATACACACACAACAGAATTCTATATCACTTCTACCTACCGAATTCCAGTGCTAAAGGCACTGTCTTACACGATACCACAGTTAAAGAAAGAAAGAAAAAAAAAAAGCCCATGGTACTACTGTGCAGTGGTATAGAAACCAGAACCACATGTGTCATAAAGCAAACTGCCTAAACCACAGGGCTGTGCCTGTATTGAACACATTGAAGACATCATGGTGAAGCCTTGGCTGACAACTGAGAAAATGTGGCAAGGAACTCCACAGGAAAAGTATTTCAATGTTTATTATTATTATTATTATTATTATTATTATTATTATTGTTATTCATTGTATACTTGGCATTGTTCAACACTCTACTTGGCCCTTGTATTGTACTGTCCCTATCTGTTGTGTTTGGCCCTTGTGGCTAATAAAGAAATCATTATCATTATTTTTCGCTTCCATTTCTCATATTCTTCCAATCATACGCAGGGTAAATTCCCACCCTCTACACAAGCAGGATGTAAAATAGAGCTAAGGTCACTGCACTTGTTTCATTAGGCCTCTAAAATAATTAACAATTATCATTATCATCATTGTTAGTTCTATTTAATAATGTGACACATCTAATGTAACTAATTTAAATATACAACAAGCAAGCAAATGGAAACAATATATATATAAACCATCTCACCTGTTAGCCACTTTTCATCCATAAATAAAACATTACAGGGGCCATCCATCCCCGCCCTCTGCCTAGACCACCACATTACCTCCCCTTGTGCATTACACTTGTTTCATCCCCCTCTAGGCTACCCAAACACATCATCTCCAGTCTCCCCTCTGTCAACTGTATCACTGCTACCCTACAACTAGTATCCTTTCCTTATAGCCCCACCCTTACCTTGCAGCCTCCTCCCCCAACCTTTACAGCTCTTGACTACCTCCTCTCCCACTTCCCCTCATGGTCTTGCAAAAGCCCCCTCATCACTACTGTCTATCTTCTGGGAGATATCTCTAATTCATTCTCTCTCTCTCTCTCTCTCCTAAATATGAGTAGCCATTGTTGCTCCTCTACAAGAACCTGCTGTACTCCCAACTGCCAACATCATACGGGCGGCGGCGGCGCAAAACACCCACTCCTTGTGTTTGTTGACTTACAAGCTACATGGCTGGTGACCTCACCCCCCCCCCCACCCGGGCACTCAGTTCACACTTTAAAGTGGTTTTGACATTAGGAAGGGTCTCCAGTCATAGAAACCCTACCAAAGCAGAGACACTGGGGCATGAGGCAGCCCTTGGACCCTCCACATACAGTCAAACCATCCAACACATGCAAGCATGGAACATGGACATTATATATATATATATGGTATTTTTATATAAGCTCAAAGCTTATGGCAATCACCATGCAATGACTAACAAAAATAGTCATATAAGCCCTCGACAGAAAAAAAGCTTTTCTATCCATTCCAAAAGCATATGTGTGTGTATGTGTGTGTGTGTATAATATATATATATATATATATATATATATATATATATATATATATATAGAGAGAGAGAGAGAGAGAGAGAGAGAGAGACTGAGATTCATTTCCAAGTTGTTGAGTTGTTTTGTTGATACACTTGTACCAAGTGAGATTTTACACCTGAGAAATTTGGAGAAGCTACCTCCAACAAATATTCAAACAACTTCTCTACATATATTGGGTACTTTTCCTTGCATTTGTACACCCCAAAAACATATATGTCTACCTGTCAACCATGTGATGCTTACATCATATACGATACATACATATATGTGTATTTATGAAGACACGACTAATGTTTACATTTCAACTAATTAAAGATAATGAGGTTTATTAGCAAATGTAATTTACATACATCGTTAATATTCAGCATAATTTATTGTCTACACTTGGTAAACACTCAGAAAGTAAATGGGGTGGAATATGAAAGGGGTGAGGTGAGGGGAGATTATGGGTCCCCCCCCCCAATATGAGCATTAATAATAATAATAATAATAATAATGGTTTCAAATTTTGCCACAAGGGCAGTCATTGGGGGGGGGGGGGGGGAGAGGATAAGTTGATTACATTGACCCAAGTGTTCAACTGGTACTTAATTTATCGGCTCCAAAAAGATGAAAGCAAAGTTGACCTTGGTAGAATGTGAACTCATAACGTAGCGGCAGATGAAATGCCGCTAAGCATTTCGTCCAACATGCTAACAATTCTACCAACTTGCCGTCTTAATAATAATAATAATAATAATAATCCTTTCTACCATAGGCACAAGGCCTGAAATTTGGGAGGAGGGGAACACTGAGGCCGATTTTTGCCTTTCATCCTTTCGAGGTCGATAAAATAAAGTACCAGTTGCATACTGGGGTCGATGGTAATTGACTTAACCCATTCCCTGAACTTACTACCCTTGTGTCAAAAACTTGAAACCAATATTATTATTATTATTATTATTATTATTATTATTATTAATTAACAATAATAATAATATGTAGAATATGAAAGCCGAAGTGGTACCAATTGCGATTGGTGTATTTGGGTTGGTGAGAAAACCCCTTTAGAAACACCTTGACACAAATTGGAACCCCAATGTTGTAATTTACAATTATGACATTGTAAATTACAAGACTTTTAGGAACAGCAAATATCCTGCAGAAAGCACTGTCTATCTGAGGTTATATAACTTGATAAGAGAAGGGAATCAATTATACAATCCAATGTTAACAAGACTGTTACTGTGCAAATGAAAGAATAATAACAACAATAATAATAATAATAATAATGACGATGGTTCCTGATTTAGCAATTTTGATGGGAAGGGTTCAGTTAATACTATTCACTCCAGAATTAGACTGGTACTTTAAACCATATCAGTCTTGGAAGGACAAACAGCAGAGTTCACCTTGGCAGGAATGTGAAAAGCCCTAACTAAACATCATGAAACACTTCAAATGATTCTCTCCATCCATTGCTCTAAGGATTTCAAACAAAAGGAGAATGTGTGTGTGTGTGTGTGTGTGTGTGTGTGTGTGTGTGTTAGAGATGAATAAATCAATCCCAGCACTTGACTGCTAATTACGCTGACCTCAGAAATATGAAAGGCTAAGTTCACCTCGGCAAGACTTGAATTCAAAATATCAACAGAAGCAATTAAATACTGAAAGGGTTTTTCGTTTGACACCATAATTCTTGCGAACCATCATCCACTGAATAATAATAATGAGGATGATGACGATGATGATGATGACTTTCCGACTGAGGCGAAAGGCCATGAATTTCAGGGAGGGGAAAGTTGATTAAATTAACTCCAATACTTCACTTCCACATATTTTTTATTGGTCCCAGAAGGATGACGAAGGGCAAAAGTCAACAACATCAGCAAAACCTGAACCCAGAACATAAAGAAACAAGACTAAACATGGCAAAGCATTTTGCTAATACTTCAAAGGATTCACAGACAACCTAATGCTCTTAATAACTGAAGGCTGCTTAAGTATAATGCCACGTAACCACACACACACACACGCGCATATATATATTCAATACAAAGAAAGTTCTTTGAATAACTGAAGTGTCCAAGAAGCTGGTATTTTACCCAAAGTAGTCAAAGGAGTTGGAACAAGGAAGGAAATTCAGTATTCCTTAAGTTGGCAGTCTTAGTTATAATGTTCAACAATTCTGGAGACTCTGTGTGTGTGTGTGTGTGTGTGTGTTATAAATTATTCCATACTATACATAATTAATGACAATAAAACAAAACAAACAAACAAAAACAATTAATGAAATAAGGATTTCATTGACCAAATTTTCAAGAGAAAAACCAAAGGCTGAAACCCCAAAATAGGATGGAATGATATATTATATATATATATATATATATATATATATATATATATATATATATATACACACACACACATATACATGTATGTATATATATATATATATATATATATATATATATATATATATATATATATACATACATACACACACATGTATATATATATATATATATATATATATATATAAAGCATAAACATACATTTATATATAGTACACACGCACATATCATGATTGATATATATATATATATATATATATATATATATATATATATATATATTATATTAATATTTTAACACAAAACCAAGTTTTTGTATTTTACTTGTTCCTTCTTCCACTTCAGCAGAACACGTGGTTTCTATATGCAACATCATATTTTCCATGTTTTATTCTCAAAATTTACAACAAATGATTAAAAAAAAACATAGAGAAGGGTGAATGGAATTCAAATAATCAAAACTGTAACGAACATTTAAGTATCTAAGGTAAATTAAAGATTTTTTTCTTTTTGTTTTAACATTTAACAAAAATTAAAACAAGGATTCTTTTCTTTGCGCACATGTGTGTATGTGTGTTTGTTTACTTTTTAATGCATAAATTAATGGCTAAAAATAATGGAAAATCATGTCTTGGAGACATTTTATGATTTTTTTTTTTTTTTGAGGCTTAAAAATTAAACAAAGTATAGGCTTTACATTTTATTTTTCACCTGTTTCAGTTGGCCAAGCAGGCCATGCACATATATAAAAAAAAAAACATCATGAAAAGGACCATAAGAATATTGGTGAACAAAGATGGATAATGAAGAGAGAAAGATACAAGAAGAATTTTTACCGAAAAGCAAGAAAACACTAGAATCAATATTGTTATTATTATTATTTTTGAAACCATCAAATATGTTTCAGTAATAGCGTTTTTGGTTGTTTGGTCGGTTGCGTTGCGAAGTGTTGCAACTGCAAAAGAATTTCTTGGTTGTGCTTTTTTGTTTGTAGTGTTGTTGGTGTTCTTAAAGTTCTAATACTGTTTAATATCAGCAGGTCTTCAAAATGTTCTTTTTAAAAAATAAACTAAATGCTTTTAAAACAGTTGTGAAATTGTTGAAATAAAAGTAAAGAAAATAAATAGTTAATGATTCAAAAATATTAAGTATACAACTCTGTAACATTAAAAATTTTAAATGCTTACGTGTATGTGGAAGTATGTGTATATATATGTATGAGCATGCATATATATGCATATATGTATGAGCATACACATATATGCATGTTTATATGAATGTATATTGAAATATGCCTGTGTGCACACACACACACACACACACACACATATATATATATATATATATATATATATATATACACGCACACTTGTAAATAAAACAAATTGGTTCTTAGAAGTAGACAATAAAAGAATAGAAAAAAATGAAGAAAGAAAGAAAGAAAGAACTACATCTATAACAGAAGCTTCTAATGCAGGCCAGCTGTTACATAGTAGTCCTCTCCTTTGGAGTGGGTGGATGGGTGTGGTTGGTGGGGAGCTGGAGAATGCAAGGGTCTGGGCAGGGTGGGGGTTGGAGGGGTCGTGTGTGTGTGTGTGTGGATAAGAGGTAAACCACTAACTGACACTTTTCCCAAGCTTGCCGGAGGTGTTGGAGGTTTTAGCATTTAGTGCCAGTTAGGTGATGAAAATATGTTCACACCTTCTAGGATTCCTTCTGAAAGAAAAAAAAAAACAAAAACAAAAAAACAATTAGAACTGTATTAATTAAAGTATAAATAAATAAATAAAAAAACTAACAAATATGAAAGGAAGAGATAAAATACTTACAGACATAATATCTTCACATTTGGTGTCTTCCGTATTAATCTTATCTGTTTGATCTTTCTTTAAACTGCAAGAAAATAATTCACAAATAATTAGAAGCACTGCAGAGATTAACAACAATTTGGCTTTTCTGCCAATCAGCTTCAGTCCATATAATTCTAGTGTATACATCATGCCTATGTATTGTCTCCCTGAAAGAGTCGTACAGCTCTCATGTTTATATATCTATACACTTGTCTCCCTGAAATGGGTCATATTGGGGTTACCAGCATCATACCGCTTGACAGAAACCAGTCAATGTAGCAGAATTCCTTTTAGTAAATTCCTTTAGCATTTAAACAGATCCTATCCGACTCAGTTTTATGTTGAAACGGGTAAGATCTGGCCCCTCATACCTACCCTACAATGTCATTCTAAAAATGAACAATCACATCATCAAAATCTCAAAGCTAGGAAATTATGCATGATTAATTTAAGACAATGTGAATAAATAAGCATTGCATTCGACAGAGTAATCTGAATGCTGAATGGTTGAACCAATCATGGACAAACTATGGTTCTGTGTGTTACCGTGACATTTTTAGTAGCGAGGCCTGCCTGATAATGAGCCATGCTTCATGTGGCCCTTTCTCAAAAAAGGGTTGCCCATGCCTGCATTAAACAGTGTTCCTATCAGGTCGTAAGCTGCATCAGATTTATGAATTATTAAAAAGCAAATAGAAGTGGGGGGGGGGGGGACAAAACACCTTCAGTAACTAAGAGGAGGCGGAAAAATTATTATCAGGTAAAACATGTGAACAATGGCTGGGAATTTTACGAAGAAAAAAAAAACAAAAACTATCCAATTAAGTTGGTGGTGATGGCAGACAGGTGTGAAAAATAATGGTTTGATGCAATATGTTACGTAAAACTATCGTATTTCAGAGCTATGGTGGTGTATAAAGCCAAGGGGATTCATTAAAATACTGCAATTTGATGGAAATAATGCTCATTACATGCATACATATATATATATATATATTTATAAACACACATGCATATATATTGTAGAAATATGGACATATGCATGTATACACTCACATGTGTGTATACATGCTTATATATAGACACATACATGCACACACATTATTGACTTCAATATTTCAGCTTCACTAAACCTTAATCATGAAATCTGTAATGTATAGGGGGAGAAAAAAAAACTGTTAAATATTTAACTTTTCTGCACAAATTTCCCATTTTCTGCTGCACAAATTTCACACATTTCATGATTGAGGTTTATTGAAGCTGAAATGTGGAACCAATCTACTGCTGCCCCACTCCCCCCGTCCCACACCCCGCCCATCAGCCTTCGTGTTGGCTTTGGGTGCCGCCATTATCAACTCGGAAGATTTAATTACACAGAATTGCATCCAACCAAAATAAACGTCTCTAACAATGAAGCCAGGAGAATTACATTAGAAGAGGTTGTGATGGTCATGCCTGCTCCAAAGGAATTAATTTACAATAAAGGCACAAGATTTAACCAAATCTCTGTCAAATTACACTCTACAATATTCCAAAGAAAGGACACACCAGACAACATAGTCCTTGATAGACTGTACTTTAAAAAATGTGATCAGTTTTAAACAGGGCTGACCTACCTCTACCCATACACACATCCTGTTTTGAGGGGGCCACCCTACCACCTTACCATTACTATTTTTGTCTCTTTTCCAGCTCCACCTTCTTGCCTGTAATATAAGTAGTCATGGAGCCCCACCCGCCAAACCACCTACAGCAAGAAACGTGTTCTGTCTTGGCTCCTTCTCTCTTATTTTAATTCTTCATCCCATAGCCTATAAAACTACCTCCCTCTCTACTGTAGCCACATTCCGTCAAACAGGATCTTAATCTTGCAATCTGCATGGTGACATGACTAGGCTGGGTTGCATGAAGCAAAAAGCACTCAGCCCACTCTGCTAAAGTGGTTGATGTGCACCGGTAGGGGTGAGGCAGACATCTGTTTCCAATATTTTTAACAGCCTGGCTTGGAGAAAGAACATAAGCCCTTTCCTTGGCCTGGAGAAAGGACATATACCCCGAGCCTTGATTTTGAGAAAGGACACGAGGTTGGTCTTGGCTTTGAGGAAGAACATATGCCTCTGGCCTTCACAGGCCCTGCGTGACATACAACATCAATGTGGTTTATATTCCTTAGTCAAATCGTCCAACCCATGCTAGCATGGAAAGCGGACGTTAAACGATGATGATGATGAACAGCATCCAGTGGATGGCTATTGGTAGAAAATACATCAAATACATCACACCCTTTTTAAGACAGGTGAAGCTGCCGTTTCTCCCATGAAAGTTTTTTTGCTGGTTCATACAAGCATCTACTATAGGGGGGGGGGGGTAGATAACAATAAAACTAAAAACAAAACCACTTACTCATCATCTGTATCTTCGTTCTTCAAAGGCTTCTTTTCACTAGAAATAGAAAAAATGGAGAATAGAAGACAAAGAATTAATAATTGAATAAAAACACAAACAGGAACTTCACAACAGGAGAAAAAAACAAGACAAGGAATAAAAAAGTAAGGAAACATAAAATAAGAATGAAGTGTTTTAATGACATTTCAAAATGTAAATTTACTCAATAATCAATTCCTGCGTTAATGCTTTACCAAATAATATTTCTACCATTCTCCAGATGGTGGTTTAAAATTTATACATCATCATCATCATCATCCAACGTTAAAGGATGATAATGATGATGACACACACAAAACACATGTATACAAATATACAGATACATGTATACAGATATATACATACACACACAATCACAAAATATTAATCAAACTATAATAATAATACATCAATGTTAATACTACTAACATACAATAATAGTAGCAGACTTGTTTTATGCACAATCAGTTCTGCTAATCCATGTATGTGTGTGTGAGAGAGAGAGAGAGAGAGAGAGAGAGTGCACATACACATATACATAACGCACGTAAGTATATGTGTGTCCTACTGCTGGAACAAATTTTCATCTCCCTCCAATATATATGGTATTTCTAACACAGCAAGTCCACAAGAGAAGTTATCTCAAGGCAAATATTGCAGTAACTGGCCTATCAATAGTGTATGCACATCAAATATTACATATACACACACATATACATGTATATGTGTGTGTGAAGCTATATATATATATATATATATATATATATATATATATATATATACACACACACACACACATACAGGTGTACGTGTGTGTGAAACCAAATATATATATATATATATATATATATATATATATATAGGAAGATAAATAAATGCCAGGCTTGTGAAGAAATAGCTATATGAGAAAGACACTGGCAGAGACAACAACAGATAATTTACAATCTGACTGGTTCCATCAGTGACACCAGCCACACCTGCCACACCCTCATGATCAGATTATACAAAATACAGACAATCTAGAAAGAAATTGGATGCAGAGGTCAGAAAAGCATTCAAAGTTTTGAATACAAACAGTTCTGTGAGTTTTACAAAGTGGAAAAGAAAAGACAGATTCTTCAAAACAAAACATGCATCTTGCTTTATCAATATAGGAAGAAAGCCATCATTATGAAGCGATAGTTTAAAGCAGGGTTTCTCAACCATTTTTTACCAACGGACTCCTTTGATTTCTATTTTAGGCAGGTGGGCCCTCTTAGTCATTTGATGTTTAAAAAGTCCCTTTATATTTTTAGAATTTAATATTTGAGGGAATTGTATTAAAAAAAAATTGGTTAAAATATCTTGTGTAATGTAGAGGTGTAACCAACATACAGCACATAAATTTTAACCCCAAAATCTTACATGGAACCCCCAAGGATCATACGGACCCTATTGGAGAACCACAGGTTTAAAGCAACTACGCACATGTGTGTGTGACTATGTATCTACCCCTCAATATATATATTTATTTCGGAGGTGTACTTGCCAGGCAGCAGGTGATTTGATCTGAGACTCTGGTGTGTTGAAACTAAAACAATCTGTATGGAAGATACTTAGCCATTGAAAAAAATCACAAGGACTGTTAATGTCACTTCAACAATTATTACTCCGAGCTGCAGTAGAATCACAACAGCAGCCAGGCTGCAGTTGGTGCGACCAAATATTTTGATGCTAAATAACAAATTGAATGGTGAATGTATATTTTCCATGCAGCAGTTGCATCATCATCATCATCATCATCATCATCATCGTTTAATGCCTGCTTTCTATGCTGGCATGGGTTGGATGGTCTGATTGAGGTCTGGAAAGCCGGGAGGCTGCACCAGACTCCAATCTGATCTGACAATGTTTCTACAGCTGGATGCACTTATTTTCATCGTTCAACATTTACATACATATATATAAATGTGTATATCATCATTTAACATCCACCTTCTATGCTGGCATGGGTTGGATGGTTCGACAGGAGCTGGCCAGCCAGGAGACTGCATCAAACTTCTGTGTCTGTTTCGGTTTGGTTTAGATGCAGCTTGATTTCAGCAACATGTATTCAGAGTAAAAGAGTTTTTAGATCATTTAAACGTATGAGTGACCCAACTTACATACAGGAGCAGGGGAGTTTTTTTAGCTTCTTTTTTTTAAGCGCATCTTACATGCCAACAAATATTCTCTGTGTGTGTGTGTATTTGTATACAAGTGGAAAAATGTACAGTAAATACACAAACAAAAAGAAAAAAACATATAATGAATACACAGACAAATGGAAAAAGCGTGTACTGAGTGTACAAACGGACGGATGACAGACACACAAGGTCCCTAATTCCTCATCAGTTATCAACCAGGTGGTATTACTCAGTTTCGTGTGTTGTGTGTGTGTGTGTGTTTGTGTGCATGTGTAGCTGCCTGAAAGTCTATAAATCAGAAAAACCAACGCGAATATATAAATATGTAACACATTTGACAGAGTAATCTGAATGCTAAAAGCTTGTCGTCACAAATGAATAAAATCTACTACTGTGTATTTTTCTGTTGTGCAAATCTAAATACACCAAATCCACTCACAAGGCTTTGGTTGGCCTGAGGCTATAGTAGAAGACACTTGCCCAAGGTGCCATGCAGTGGGACTGAACCCAGACCATGTGGTTGGAAAGCAAGTTTCTTAACACACATATACATATATATTCCTTTAATTCTTTTACTTGTGTCAGTCATTTGACTGTGGCCATGCTGGAGCACCGCCTTTTAGTCGAACAAATTGACACCAGGACTTATTCTTTGTAAGCCTAGTACTTATTCTATCGGCTCTCTTTTGCCAGACTGCTAAGTTATGGGGACATAAACACACCAACATCGGTTGTCAAGTGATGTTAGGGGAACAAACAGACACACACACACATATATATATATATATATATATATATATATATATATATATATATACGACAGGCTTCTTTCAGTTTCTGTCTACTAAATCCACTTACAAGGCTTTGGTTGGCCCAAGGCTGTAGAAGACACTTCCTCAAGGTGCCACGCAGTGGGACTGAACTCAGAACCATGTGGTTGGGAAGCAAGCTTCTTACCACACACACACACACACACATATATATATATGTATGTATGTATAGTTTATTTTATTGGAACCTAAAATTTCACAAGCCATTACTCAGGGTTTAACATTTCCTAATAGCAGATCAGGATGAAATAAAAAGTAGCAACATAATACAAATGCAGGTCTAATTTGGTTCACAAGAGTGGAACATTTATGGACAACAAGGGGGACGTTTAGATAATTAAAGCATTAGGAAAGAGAAATAGAGATTAAGTAATTAGAAATTTAAAAAAAAGAAGAAAAGAAAAAAACAGGCAGATATATTGTTAAAAAGAGAAACTCATTTCAGACAATGAATCAGGTGTTATATTAGAACAACAAACAGACGACATCAACGACTTAAGACAAAAAGCTGTTATGACAATGATGAAGGGAAACAAGTTAATGTGCATGTGTGTGTATGTGTGTGTGTGTATATATATATATATATATATATATATATATATACACACACACACACACACATATTTATTTATATAAATATAAACACACACAAACATACACAAGGGTGTTAGAGAGAGGGGGATGTTATAAATGCAGATGCAATTGGTGAAAGCATAAATTAATATGGAAATATAAGGTTAGCTGAAGAGAGAGAGAGAGAGAAGACAAATTGCTTGTATCATAGTTTCCACACTTGGGGACAGATCATTAGCAAAACAGTTAACAAATATCAGCATGTTAGTTGAGATCTTAAATGCTGTAAGCACCAACACCAACCAGTTGCTCTGCCAGCAGCAAAAATTCACAAAGGAATTTTTTAAATCACCCGTCCAATTAACTGTGTACAGTCTTAATGAACTTACATCAATCTAATTACAAAGGGAAGGGGGGAACTTACAAGATTTAGATCTCACATCAACAATATATCTTGCAATAAAGAATGTAGAAAAAAAAAAAGAAAGTATATTTAATTTCGACAGTCAGTGGACCGAGACACAACGACGCCGTAAAATCATGCAATGCTCATTTCCAAATTCCAAAGTTTTTTTTGTTTTTTTTAATTGCTATTCTCGTTTGCATTGACAAATAAGCAGACGACGATGTGAAGGAGGAAGAAGAAGAGGAGGACGTGAGTGTGAAGGGACATCTTACTCTGTGACTCCCTCCTCAGTGGCCGCTTCCTTGTTCTCCTCTCCAGCTTGTTCTACCTCCTCTTTCTGTTGCTTGTCTGTTAGTAGAGTGGTCTCTTGACTAGCAGGGTAAGGAACGGCGCAGCAGCAGCGACGGCGGCGGTGGCATTAAATGAAATGGCACAAAGAAAGCGAGGGGCAAAGAAATGAATGAACAAGGTCAATGAATTATAATGTCAGTAATGGATGGTGAAAGAGGAAAAAAATTAAAAAAATTATAAAAAAAAAAAAACATTAAATAAAAACAAAAAAATAGATGAATAATGGAAGGAAGGAATACAAGAATAACAACAAAAGTAACAACAACACAATGACAAAACAACAGGGATTTTTCTTAATATTTCTTTTGATATCAACTGAAAAGATACTTGGTCCTTTTGAAACCAACCCCCCTCCCATGTACCACACCTGCCTGTCTTAAAATATATTTGATTCAAAATATTCCACCATAATTTCACCAAGTTATGTTCTAAACATCAAGCGAACCCTTTCATTGCAACATTTCTACTTAAATACACTCCCTTCCTTTCAATTAATTTTGAAAAAAATCTTTTTATCTTTTACCTGTTTCAGTCATTAGACTCTGCTCATGCTGGGACACAGCTTTGAAGAATTCTAGTTGAATGAATCGACCCCAGGATTTGATTTTTCTTTTTAAGCCTGATACTTGTCCTATCAGTCATTTTTACCGAACTGTTAATTTACGGGGATGTAAACACACCAACACCGGTTGTCAAGCAGTGGTAGGGGGACAGGCACAGAAACACACACACACATATGTATATACATGATGGGCTTCTTTTAGTTTCCGTCTACCAAATCCACTCAAAAAGCTTTGGTTGGTCCAAAGCTATAGTAGAAGACAGTTGCCCAATGTGCTACGCAGTAGGACTGAACCCAGAACCATGTGATTGGGAAGCAAACTTCTTACCACACAGCCACTCCTGCTAAGAATTTAGTAAAATAACTTTGGTCATTATTAAGTTGGTCTTTGGAAAATAAATTTTGATGGAAGGTTTTAAATTCAGTTCACTTTAAGACAAGAAGTTTGTACAAGAGAACTATGAGTGGTCTGAGCAGGTTGGTATCAAAAAGAGAAAAACGGTAATTTTCTTTTTTTCTTCTTTTCACAAAATTCTTCCAAACTTTTGGTTATTTACAAAATAATTGAAACACATGAACAGAGTAGTATTTAATTAAAAATATGGACAGGAAATTCTAGCAACTGAAAACTGAAGGACGTGCATATTTTAAAAGTAAACGACTGCCACTAGCTAGAAGACAACTTAATTTTGATTCTAACTGACAAGTTATTTCGTTAAGCATGTCAACGATGAAGTTACAAGCTAGATGACACGCTGATGTGTTTTGCTGCACAAACAGTGGAGCATCTATTAACACTACATACTTGACAGTACTCTTATCAGTTCATCAAATGGAATTCTGTTTAACCTTTGCAACTCTAATAGACTCTAATAAATAATTCTAATAAAAAGCAACCAGTATGCTTTAGAAATGACTGCCACTATATCAAAAGTTCCAGTTTATACTCCTGAGTGCTACAGAGATATGTTCTGTATTATATACAGCAGTAAATGAAATAAAAAGAAAATGTATTTATTGAGAATTATCTGCCAAAGAACTCCCCCCAATGCACAGATTTACCATCTGAAAATGATAACTTCCTGTGTTCTCCTTTGATATTTTATTGAAATTTACATAAAATTATATGATAAAAGTTTAAATTATTGTTGTTATTTTGTTATGCTAGGAAAAAAAAAAAACTATCAATTTTCTAAATTTTCATAAATAGTTAATTTTGAAAAAAAAAAAAAAAAAGAACAAACAACAACAAAACTGTAGGGAGGCACCACATGAAAGGAACTCTGGTGAATTTTCCTATTGTAGATGAAGTATTTCGGTGATTGAGCTGTAATCAACTGTAGAAAAACAAGCATCTCTTTGCCAATGAAAATCAATGCAATGTAAATATGGAGCGGAGACCCTGTCAATGAACCTATTGTTTTATATGGCTTTTGTCTAAAAATGACTATAATAACTAAAGATTATTATTATTTGGTGCAAAATGGGTTTGGTAAGCAAAGTATTAAGTTCATTTCATCAAGAGGGGAGTCTGTATTTATGCTAAGTTGATCAGCAACATCTTTTATTTCTACGTGTGCTGTTCATTGCCATTTTAACCAGAATCCAGCAGAGACGATGCTTAACCCATTCCCGCTATAGTGGGAATACGGCATGACAGGATTAATACACAAGGAACAGTTAAAGAAGATCCAAAAGTATTGGTTTACAACCAGTCAATGATTACAAGTCGGAGCTGTAAATATAATCAACAACAACACGCAAACCTGCAAAGATGCAGAGTCAAAGGTTAGATGCTTATTATTATTATTATTATTATTATTATTATTATTCTTTTTCACACTGACATAAAGGCTATACGAGGATTAGAGAAGCAATGTCTTAAAATTCAAAACACAGTTAACAATTTACAAACACATTATTAGTTAAAATAAATCTAAGTGGAAAAGTATTCTCACTCTCTCACCATATATATATATAAAAAACACATCTACAAACATACTTTAGATATATACATAAATATATGTGTGTGTATGTATGTATACACACACACACACACACACACACACATATACACATACAAAATATTTTAATGAAATTATAACAATTTCCAAATGCTTACAATAAAGAATAACATAATAAACAATTTCTCTGGAAGAACAAAGTGAACATTCAAAGTTAAAAATATAAACACAAGACAAGAACCGGAGATTTAGCAACGCAATATGTGGTACAACACGCACACAGAAGGAGAAAGAAAGTAAAGTAGTACAGTGGGAGCCAAAATAACTAGAACATTCTCTGGTAGCATCAATGCTGTTTGGTATGGCTGGAGGAATTGGAACTATTGGTAGTTGGTGAAATTATTGCAATCTTCAGTTGACAGATTATGAAGAGAAAGTTCTGTAGTGCAAGGAGGGTGAAAAAATATGTTAGAGAATGATCTCAAAGGAACTAATTTTAAGATTTTCCTGGGTCTTATTTTCTAAGAAAATGCAGTTGATAAGGCGAAACTGACTTGCTATGATTTGAACTCACAACATACAGAGAGCAAACTAAATAAAATAGATATCTGGGCTGATATGTTATTGTCTTTGCCATCGGCATTAAAAACATTGGTAACATAACCAGTTTTAGATGAATACAATGACTGAGAATGAAGTATTTTAGTTCGTTCCGTTCAATTTTTGTCATTAAATTTTTATTAAAAAATGCAAAATTATGAAACAAAAAAAAAACACCCCAACCATAACAAAACAAAAAGAAATTTTCCTAAAATATGAAATGTTTCTTTAATAGTTTTCTTGTTAACTCCAAGTAATTTATCACAAAGAGCTTCTCTAGTTCATGTACAACAACTACTACTACTACAACAACAACACTATGGCAAAAGAATTCTAAATAATTGCATCTGTTTAGAAATCCATGTTTGTATTAGCAAAAGACAGCTGTTGGAGACGCATGTTACATTATATTAAACATTAACCGATATCTTTTTAAAGAGCTAACATTAGTGCGTGCATACACACACACACATGTACATGCATGTATACACACAGCTTTCATTTTTTTTACTGATTTATCAATTAATATCTGCTTCATTTTCAGCTCCCATTCTCCCCACCACCACCATACCTGCTGTGGTACAACAAGCTCTTAGTCTTTAACCAATTGTATCATTCATCTTTCTCTTATCAGCCATCTTATCATTTCTATTACCATTCATCCTTCTACAATGACACACAGACCCCCCCCCCCTCCTCACAACTCATTACTTCACATTACAAACTCATTGTATTCAATGCCCTTTCATGTTTTCTTTCAGCCGCAAAGGGAACTGCTGAATAACAGAACACCCTAACCTAATACCAGCCATCCATCCATCCATTTTCTCTGTTCACTATTCCTGCGAGGCTTGTGGGGGTTACAGTACTCAGACACCTCTTCTGTAGGGTCCTATCAGAAGCAGTAGCCATGATGATTTCCAGCTGGATTCCAAAGCGTGACCAATCTAAACAATGGATATTATCCAACCATTTCATTTTTGGTCTACTCCTGGTCTACCTATGTCCCCTGTTGGTTGGCTTGACTTGAAAAATCTATACTGTGACCCTTTCCTGTGACATTCTAATCACATCTGATGCCAACACCATTATTAAGTCCTATCGTGTAAGCAGACCTACGTCAGTGCTGCAGAAGCAGGAAAAACAAAACAAAAAATAATAGTAGGAGTCAAGATCATTGGATACATACCTCGCACCAGCCTCCACATCTGTGGACTTGTCCTTGGCAGAAGACCCTTTCTTGCAGGTGCTAACCAAAAACATTGTAACACCTTTCTCAAACTTGAAGTAACAAATCAAGTCGAGTATTATAAGGATAATTAAGATCAACGCAATTATCAAACCAGCAACTCCTCCGGAACTGATTCCAGTCGAAGCAGCAGTTAACGGAACTTCCTTGTTCTCTACTAAAATAGAAAAGAAACAGATAAATATTCAAATGACAGTTAAAAGGAAAAAATAAATAATAACTCAATCAATATTAACAATGATCAATGACATAACAATATCAGCAGGGGGGTGGGAGAAAATATTGAAATTACTATTGTAATATGTTGGCCTAGTGGTTAGGGTTGTTTGGCTCTTGATCGTTAATGTCATGGATTCAAGTCTTGGACTGGGCAATGTGTTATGCCCTTGAGCAAGGCACTTCATTTCAGCTTAGTCTAGTCTACTCAGCTGTAAACGTGTGCAAGCCCTCTCTCATATTCCAGCTGCCAGTCTGGATGTTGTATGGGGCCAACAGTGGGAAGGCTGAAGGAGGGTGTCTATGTCTGTATATCTGACTACACAAGCACCTAAAACACTTAGCAAATACATGGTGTGTGTTACTATCAGGTTATATTGACTCGTGGAACCCAGCTAGCGCTTTATACAACAGAACAGTTATAATAGGAATGGTTTACACGGGGGTAGGGCCAATGATTTTTACAGGGGGTGTCGGTGAGGTTGGAAGGAAGAAAGGAGATACTTAAACTAAGACTGGACAGCTGGCTTGAATGGGGAAAGGGAGTGCGGGCACAGCTCGTAAAAACACCCCCAAAACTAGAGCTGAGATGGGGAGGGTGTGTGTATTAAACTGGGAAATGGAGTAAGTTGTCCTCAAGTGGCTTCCTAACAGTTTCCACTAACCAAAAAAACACTCACAAGGCTTTGGTCAGCTTAAGGCTACAGTAGAATACACTTGCCTAAGGTGATGTGCAGTGGGATCAAATTGAAATGTTCATAAGTGTAAAGGGAACATCTTAATTCCAGTCTCACTTGTCTTAACCTCAGTCTTATAATCTCACCTGTCTTAACCTCAGTCTTACCTATGTTAAAAGTTTTATAGTCTCACAGCCATGCTTGCTCTATATATTTCTTGTATAAGAATATCTGTAGGTTTGATGTCCTGTTTTGTTTTGTTTTTTAATTTTTAAATAGAAAAAAATAAAAAGTAGGAGATAGTGTTTATTTACAAAAGATCTTACATAATTTTACTGCAGTAAATAACTAGATATATTCATCGTCAATAACAAAGAATTTGGGGGGAAAATCAAATGTTATAAATTTAAACAACGTCACCATCACCATCACCATTTTATGCCTGCTTCGCAAGTTGGGTGGTAAGGCAGCATCCAATGGGTTGAAGGATCATGTTTCAATTTGGTGTCTCAGTTTTGACACAGTTTCTGCGGCCGGGTGCCCTTCCTCATGCCAACTACCAGACGCTCTACAGAGTGGTACCAGTGCTACAGACACTGACAAGTTCTCAGAGATACAGGATTAAAGGTAACCCTTGGCTCTCAACCTTATGCTTTTTAGACTAAAGGGCCCTCTCAATTTACAAAGAAACTCATTTTTGTTTTCTCTTTTTTCACTCATTAGACTGCGACCATTCTGTAGTACAGCCTTGAAGAGGGGATGAACTCCAGGGCTTATTTTTATTTTAAACCTGGTACTTACTACATCAATCTCTTTTGCCAGACTGCTAAGTTATGGGAATGTATACACACCAACACCAGTTGTCAAGCAGTGGTGGGTCAAACACAAAGAGAATAAAGGGACAGACACACACCCATATATATATATGGCTGCCATGCTGGTGGCACGTAAAATGCACCATCTGAACATGTTCGATGTCAGGTCCATCTGACTGGCTCCCGTGCTGGTGGCATGTAAAAGGCACCCACTACACTCTCTGAGTGGTTGGCGTTAGGAAGGGCATCCAGCTGTAGAAACACTGCCAGATCAAACCATCCAACCGATGCCAGCATGGAAAACAGATGTTAAACAACGATGATATATATACACACACACACACTGGGCTTCTTTCAGTTTCCAGCTACAAAATCCATTCATAAAACTTTGGTTAGTCTGAGTAGAAGACACCTGCCCAAGGTTCCATACAGTGGGAGTGAACCCAGAACCATGTGGTTGGAAAGCAAGCTTCTTACCACACAGCCATGTTGAGTATTTGTACACAACTGTGATGTAATTTAGAGTTGTAACATAAAAAAATATATATCTGAAATAAATATAAGTAATATTTAACATGAGCAGGAATAACTAAACTGGGTTTATATGGGACATTCAATAACATACTAGATGTGTCTTTATTAGTGTTATTTAATGAAAATGTTAATTACTGTATTATGTGGAGATTAGAGTAAGCGAAGCAGATAACATAATGGTTTAGAAATTTGGCTGAATACATATCCCATGTGAAGACAAGAACTGTAATGTTTTGAATGAAACCCTTTCTTTAGAAGGGGAACTATCAGATAGAGAGATTAATTGATTCTTTTGAAGTGTCCACTAATGAGAAATTAATAATGTATAATAATTAGTAATTCAGAGACATGATGCATTAAAGACCAACTACTAATGTTTTGCTGGGGTGAAAAAAAAAAAAAAAAGTTGTAATGTTAAAACTTCTTTAGTGATCAATAATGAATAATAATCTAATTTGTTAATCAGTAGGGGAGTAGTGGTGTGTAGGTTGAGGCCATTGACATCTGCATACCTTTCTTCGATAATAGTGACACTAATGTGGCAAACACCTAGTCTGATCATCTACAGGTCAATGACCACTGCAAAAAGGTGAAGGGGAAGAAACAGGATCCGACCTGAATGTTAGTATCCCACAGGAATCCAAGGACCGGCTAATAGTGAGTTGACCCAAGGGCGAGCTGACACCGACAAGGACCCAAGGGCAAACTGACACCCAGAAGGACCCAAGGACTAGCTGATAGTGTTAAACAGCATGGTGTACCAGTGTTATTAGCCATGAGCATCTAAGGTCAAGGTGGTAGTATCAAACCAGATCGTGTAATAAAACAGGTTGCACGTTTACGACTAAATAATGATTGTGATAAACACAGAGCAGAAAGAAAGAACAGAAGGAAGGAAGGCAGCATTTAGTAGACTTGAATAAATAAAATTTCAGCATTAATGAGAAATCCGAGAAAATAAATAGCTTCAGGTAAACATTAAACAACATGAAAAACCACGCAATAGATTTAATTAATACAAAGCTCTTAAATACAGAGAGGTGTGTGTGTGTGTGTGTGTGTGTGTGTGTGTATATACATACACACAAACTTTGATGGCATAAAAGACATACAGGTATATTAGATGCACCTGAATTTCAGTAATGCATATTCAGGAAAAAAAAAAAGACTTTTAGCGTATTAAAGCATTTAATATAGGTCCAACTTTGCATATAGGACCTGGAATGCGTTTTTTTTTTTTGTGGGGTTGGGGGCGTTTTATATACCATCAATTACGGTATGTGTGTGTGTGTGTGTGTGTATATATACATGAAGGAAGAAATAATATAAAAGCTGCCAATCTTTGACAATCAACACATTAGATGTTAGTCACTGAAACAATAAATGTTAGCAAAAAACAGAAAGAGGAAACGTAAAATACTTTGAAAAGAGATTCCACCTCTCCTGTCATCCGTATCAACTTGTTTCGTCCCTATATCTTCCCTAGTATTTTTATCGTATTAAAAAGAGTTTTCACCTACAAAAACCGTTTTCTTCTTATAAAAAATTTGTCATCTCATCATAATAGTTCCCTTCTAACGAAAACAGTTATTTTCCTACTAAAGCAGCTTTTGTCTTCATATTAAAACAGATTTCTTTCTATGCCTGTCACCATTCACAGCTCAATGGTATGTTTTCTACACCAATTGTCAACAAGGAGAATTCCTCTCCTGCAACAATTTCAACAGTGAAGGTCTTCCCATGCTTGTGTACAACACATCTCTATTTTACCCAATGCCGCTTCGAGCACTTCTATTTGTTGATTGATTGTTTTACTGTATATTCTTCTCCATGTTAGCCTCCAAGAGGAAATGGTTTTTTGTGTTTTATCACATCTCCTTCCTATTGGTAATTCCTGCACGGTGGAGTCAGACAAGCAACTGTTTACCTTTCAATCCTCCTTCCTTGGTATCATTTCTGTGGCAAATATCACCTGTTTCATTAAATCAACATGCTCTATCACCTAAACAGTTTCATCTTTATTGTCATTGCTATTTCTAGGTACGTTTTAATTCAGCTTACTGTAAATTTACACTCTTCTTGTTTCCCCACCTTCAGAGTGACAAGGCAGTGCTCCTAGTATTGATGTAACCAATTGAATAGTTAGAAATAGCAACCAGAACCAAACCTGCGATCTTGAGAAGCAGAAACACGAGACTCAGAACGAAACCCCATCTCACGAGGCATAATTAGAATGAGCAGAAAAGAATCAGATTTGAGCTGAGAGAGAAAGTTAGCAGTACAATTTATTGTAGGACTAAATAAGCAGGTAGTATGTTATTGTGTCCTGCAGCAGAAGCCATATGGAGGAGAAGATAATTATCATTATTATTATGATTAATTATAAAATACACAGAGACATACTAATAAAAAGCTCTTAAAAATCTGCAGTTGTGTAGAAGAAAAAAATCAGTTTATAAAAACATACATAATAATAATATTTCGCAGGTATCTGTCTAGATACAGACCTATTCAAAATGTTTTATCTGATATTCCATGCATAGTATTGGAAAGAAATTTAGAAATATATATATATATAATGACCAAACATTTTTTGGAAAAAAGCAGATGGAATAAAAATGCATTTCAAGACTAAGAGTTAATGTTTATTCTGTTTACTGTTTTCGTTTTTAAATTCCACAGACAAATATTTATGAATCTGTAGATTCTTCAGCATTGAGAGAGATTGAGAAAAGCTGCAGACCTAAAAATATATTTGATTTCAGACCAAAACCATGAAAATGAGGATGGTAACATTAATCTTTTCTGCTATAGGCACAAGGCCTGAAATTTGTGGGGAGGGGGTAAGGCAATCACATCAATGCCAGTACTTTATTTATCAACCCCCAAAAGGATGACAGGCACAGTCGACCTCGGCAGAATTTGAACTCAGAACGTGAAGACGGACGAAATGCAACTAAACATTTTGCCTCAGCATGCTAAGGATTCTGCCAGCTCACTGCCTTAATAATAATAATAATAATAATAATAATAATAATAATAATAATAATAATAATAATAATAATAATAATGGTTTCAAATTTTGGCACAAGGCCGGCAAGTTTGAACAGCAGAGGTAAGTCAATTACATTGACCCCAGTACTCAACTGATACTTAGTTTATAGACCCCGAAAAGACAAAAGGCAAAGTTGATCCCAACAGAATTTGAACCCGAAACATTTGAACCCAGATGAAATGGAGCTAAGCATTTTGCCCAGCGTGCTAACAATTCTGCCAGCTCACTGCATTAATAATAATAATAATAATCCCTTCTAATATAGGCACAAGGCCTGAAATTTGGTGGTGGAGGAGGGGACTAGTTGATTACATCGACCCCTAATTTATTGGCCCTGAAACAATGAAAGGCAAAGTCAACCATAACGGAATTTGAGCTCAGAATGTCGCGATGAGTGAAATACAGCTAAGCATTTCATTTGGCATGCCAACGATTCTGCCGGCTCAATAATCTACTATAATAATACTCTAGTAATTTTTCTCCATTACAACATATGAATGAGAAAAGGAGGTGGGGTGATAGATGAATAAGGAAGGAAGGGGTGACAGTAAGCTGGTGGTGGGAGCGTTTCGACTGTGTGGAAGTGGGATGGTGAACATTCAATGCTGAAAAGAAGAATCAAACAGCATTTCAACTTTGTGTGAGTATTTGTGTGTGACTGTGCCAGGGAAGTATGTGAATGTTTGTATGTGTGAACCAGCTTTCTTTCAGTAACATTGACAGGTGTCTCGATTTGATTTACTGTTCATATTTATATATAAAATACTACAATTAGCCATCAATTTTGATGGCACGGGGGCAGCTAGTAATAATAATAATAATAATAGCAATAATAATAATAATAATAATAATAATAATAATAATAATAATACAATGAATGCGACTGATTTTTGTAATGGTTCGTTTGGAAGTTTACCATCACTAAATTTTATGATTTTAGTAAAGTTTAATTGAAATATTCTGAGCTGAAAGCTGAGAGAAAGACAGAAAGAAAGAATGGTTAAAATGAAAAAAAGGAAAGAAAGGAAGAAGTTAGATAACTGCAGATTGAGTATTGTAGAACCACCAAATTCCGAGCCTGAAAAGTATGGAAGAAGAATATGATAAAAAAAGTTAGTATGGAACAGCGTAAATGACAAGATGGTGAGTAAAGAAATAAAAAGAAAAAGATGAAAAACACCAAGAACAAGAATTTGGTAAGAAAGAACTTCAAACATTACAAAAGTAAAATAGAAATATTTGGGTTAGTGAGAGAGAGAACACAAGATCATATATATATATATATACACACATATATATATATACACAGGGTGTCCACAAGGTGTGGGTACATGAGGTAAATAAAATCATTGCATAAACAATTAAATATAAGAAATAATAATTTCTTAAAGTATGTGTTAATCCCCATGTACCCAGACTTTGTGGACACCCTGTGTGTGTGTGTGTGTGTGTGTGTGTATGTATATATATATATATATATATATATATATATATATATATATATATATATATATATATATATATATATGAAGGCATGTGGTTCAAGTAAATAGTTAAATAAATCAGCATAGGCAGTAGGCATTGAAACAAACAGCTCATCCCTCTGAAGCAATGTGCTGATAATAAAAGAATTCATCTGCAGTATGTGTATATATATATGTATATATATGCAGACAATCAGACTATAGAGGGAAAGATTTAAAGAGAATTTGCACAACAGAAAATATATTGAACTTACCTGATAGGTAGATGTGTATGCATGTGTGAATATATATATATATATATATACACACATACACATACATATATATATACATGCATGCATATATGTATGCATACATATATATGTGTGTTGAAAGCACACAGTTGAGAAAAGAGGTTACAAGAATATCTTTGTTGGTTGCCAATAGTATCTTACTCCAACAACAACAGAACAAACTCACCTTCCCTGAAATAACTCCTTAACTTGCTCAATGTACACTAGTGATGTTATGGATTGAGATATATATATATATATATATATATATATATATATGTATGTATTATAGAAACAAGTATAGTGATGTGATAGCAAAGTTTGGCTCATAACCACAGGGTTTCAGGTTCTATCTCACCACATGGAGCCTTGGCCATAGATTGTCTACTTTAGCTTCAAGTTGGCCAATGAACACCTTCAGTAAAATTGGCAGGTGGAAGTAGTACTAAAGCCCTTCGTTTGTGTGTGTCATTTTCTAGTTTTATTTCAAGATTTCTTGCCAATAGAGAAAGAGCTGGTTTCTGTATGTATGCTTTCGCTCCTCTCTGTTAGGGGGCACGCTTTCACACACACGGTGGAAACTTCTGCCAACCATATTCAATCACAAGGCTTCGGTCAGCCTAAGGCTATAACAGAAGACACTTGCCCAAGGTGCCAAACAGTGCGATTGAACCCAAAACTCTGTGGCTGAGAAGCAAGCTTTCTAACCACACAGCTATATTCACATATATCATATACATTGTGTACACACACACACTCACATCTATAAATATCCTAAAATCGATGAAAACAACACAGTGAACTTGCGGAGAGGAGTAGAAAAAACCCAAACATTTCAGAGTGCTTCCTCATGGGAAAAGGGACAAGACTGAAATTTAAAAGAAACAACAGAGTTTCCCTAAAGGACTCTCCAAAATCTGAAATGTGGGATTTTCCATGTCAAAAGACGATTGCACTGCATTCTTTTAATCAATTTTACTAAATACAAGTCTTATCAACGTAGACTAACACCAGTGTCTTTGAGGTTTGATTACATATACATACTTACATATCTATCTATCCAACTTAATATGGATGTCATGTTACAACACGAAATACTGCAAAAAAGTACATACATAGATCATAGCAGATGAGACTCGCTTTTGTTGAATAGCTAAGTTATGGAGATGTATACACATGAAAAGTTTCTTTCAGTTTCCATCTACCAGATCCATTTACAAGGATTGAGGCTACAGTCCGAGGCTATAGTAGAAGGAGACACTTGCCCAAGGTTTCATGCAGCGGGACTGAACCAGGAACCGTGTGGCCGGGAAGCAGACTTCATTACCACACAGCCATACCCTTGCCATTTTACATATATCGTTGTCATCATCGTTTAACATATATATATATTCAAGGGCATCCAGCTGTAGAAACACTGCCAAATCAGACTGGAGCCTGGTGTAGCCATCTGGTTTCACCAGTCCTCAGTCAAATCGTCCAACCCATGCTAGCATGGAAAGCGGACGTTAAACGACGACGACGACGACGACGAAAGATATAGGGTAAAAATTAATAATTAGTAATTTTACCAAGTAGTTCGGTGTGTTAAAAAGCCATTATCGGTAAACTTATATAAACATAATTAAAATTTAGGGATCAGCAAGCATTGCTTTACCACACACCGAAAATTAGAAATAGCAGTCAAAACTACTATTTCTCTACCAAAATACAACTCCCAAAACAGCAATACTGTTGGTAGAGAAATAGTAGTTTTGACTGCTATTTCTAATTTTCGGTGTGTGGTGAAGCAATGCTTGCCGAACCCTAATATATATATATATATATATATATATATATATATATATATATATTCGTGTGTGTGTGTGTATGTCTATATATATATGCACTTATATATGTGTGTATATATGTATACATATATGTGTGTGTATACATAAATATACACACACACATATATATAAACAGTATGCTCATCATTCTATTAAGAGATGATGAAATGAGAAATGTTTATATTCACTCAAGAAATCAGTACTGATTGCACAACTGTTACAAGTAATCAAATAAGTTAAGAGAGAGAGAGAGAGAGAGAGAGAGAGGGGGGGATATCATTGGCAATTGGACAGAAAAGCAAGATTTTAGTGCTGTGATCATGCTTAAATTTCACTCAAAGAATTAGCAGAATTCAGCATTTTATCACTCAAATAATAAATGGCCCTCCCACGGTTACGGCGAGGAGCGTTCTACAGTTGATGCCATCAACAGAACAGCCTGCTCATGAAATTAATGTGCAAGTGGTTGAGCACTCCACAGACATGAATAACCTGAACGCAATTTTCAGGCAGATTCAGTACGACACAGAACGTGACAAGATACGACTCATTTTTGCCAGCTGAGTGAACTGGGAGCAACGTGAATAAAGTGTCCTGCTCAAATACACAAAGCGTTGCCGGGAATTGAACTCACGACTCTATGGTTGTGGGATGAATATGCTAACCACTATCCCACAAACCTTCACTTGTCCAAATAATAAAAATTCTATAAATAGGTGCTTTTGTTTTCTTTACATAATTACTTTCAGTATGGCTTCCTATGTTTATGATCAGTTAAGTTCTCTGAACAAAATACTTCCTCTGTACTTCTTATGTGGATAATTGAAATCTGTGAACAGGTAGTATCTACAGATAATGCCAACATTACTTATGGCCCAGGAAATAACATGTTGGATGGTGAGGCTTAAAATGAGACCTCTTTTTCTATTCTCTGATAATTGAAAATGTTACATTTAAATCTAAAATTCTGATTAAAAGAGAAAAAAATTATTAGAATCTGAATGTCTGATTAGAAAATTACCATTTTCAAATCTCACAATTTATAAATCAGTGACCATTCGTCAGTTTGAAAACTATATATTTCGAACGGGAATTTGGCAGCGCCACCTCTAGCCGAGTATTCTGTGCTGATGAAGGGAAATAACCCAGGAATCGCGATACACAGATATTGTTTTGAGCTGAGTGGGGGTGCTAGATTCCCTTGTTCTAAAATATAAGGACACAGACCGTGTCATATAGCCAGCTGGAGACGATGTTTCCTGGGGCTAAATTACAGCAACATTTGTCCTAAACCAGGATTGCCATGTTATGCTGGAAAACGATCTTTACTACTGAATGTCTGATGTTGAAAAGCAGAAATTTAGAGGTAATTTAAAAAAATAAAAGCATTATATAAAAATTTGGTACATATTCATACTTTCTACGTCTGTGTTAACATGATTTTTTTTCAATTGCATAAACTGAATGACTTTAGACTTGCTTAAATATTACTCTTTTATTTGTTTCAGTCATTTGACTGTGGCCATGCTGGAGCACCACCTTTAGTCGAGCAAATTGACCTCAGGACTTATTCTTTGGAAGCCTAGTACTAAGTTACGGGGACGTAAACACACCAGCATCGGTTGTCAAGCGATGTTGGGGGGACAAACACAGACATGCAAACATATACACACACACACATACATATATATATACATATATACGATGGGCTTCTTTCAGTTTCCATCTACCAAATCCACTCACAAGGCCTTGGTCGGCCCGAAGCTATAGTAGAAGACACTTGCCCAAGGTAACACGCAGTGGGACTGAACCCGGAACCATGTGGTTGGTAAGCAAGCTACTTACCACACAGCCACTCCTACACCTAAACAAAATATTATAAACAAAATTAAACTGATTTTTTTAGGGAACAATAAAAAAAATAAAAATTCCATGATTTCCAAAATACTGACCCTACAATAAATGCACTTTTATGGCCCAAACTGGTAAAGTTTTAGATGAGTGAATTTTTTCAATGTTTCTTGTATAGAAATCTTATAATAATTCTGCTTGTTGCTACATTACTTAGCCTATCCGTAACACTTCCATGTGATTAGTTGAAGGGGGAGGGATGGGGATGAGCGGGAATGGTAGAGGGTGGAGATGGGAGGGGAGGTGGTGAGTGAAATGTGTAGACTTTTTTTTAACTAAGTTCTCCCCCCACCCCCGCCACCATTACTTATTGGCCTGTCTGTAATGCTTTCATGTGATTTGTTGAAGGGAAAAGCAAAGAGTGAAAGAAAAAGGAAAGAGAAAAGAAGGTGTGATAACGTGTGAGAGAGCAGGAGAGTGTTGTGTATTGAGTGTATAGAATTGTGCATTAAGGAATCATCGTATTCCAATTTCCTTCATTTTTCAACGATAAGCAGATGAGCGACCATCTTTTGATACAGGGCACAATACAGGCTACACTTACAGGTTTTTGGATGAAGCTTTCAGAAGTAACCCAATAAGTTTACCATTTATTCCGTGAAATATTCACAGGTCCTGCCCATTATGATAAATCTAACTAAATGCTCCTTTTCCCATACATTATAGTAGTACTAAAGGAAAGCCAGCATAAGATTTTGTTTTTCTGGGATTTCACTGGATTTAATTAGGGAATGCTCAATGTATGATATGTGCCTAACATATGATAAATCATATGGAAAACCTTACCAAAGAAAAATAATTTAAAAAATTAAACCACTCAACCTTTCATTTTAAAATTTAAACTCTCGTGATATTTTATTTCATTTAACATTTTGCTGTGAACTTTTCCTTCAGTAGTTATTTTGATCTGCTCGAGTGAGCTTTAGAGATGATAAGTTTATGCTTTGTATATTGTTAGTAATACAGAATCTCAAACGTTAATATTTTTAATTCAACAAATTGTCTTTTAACTTTAAATGATATTTCAACCAAAAAAATTTTAGTTTAAATGTTTTTCCCTTGAATATGATAAATCATAAGCTGGGAATCGGAATGTTCATTTTAGAATATTATAGAATTCCTATTTCACGTATTTATTTTTTTTTACCTATTTTACTTTATTTGTTGTGTTTATTTAGTAAATATATTTATGGGTCTATTACTTAATTGCTAAATAAAAACATTTTTATAACTGCTTCGTTTCATTTCCCATATAATAATAGCAAAGAGAGTCTTAACATCGAGAGGGACACAGAAGAAACTTTGAACATCATTGAAGTATGTAAGCATTCCAAAACCAAGAATTTGAAATTGTTTTGCATGTCCCAAATGATGGTCAAGGTTCAGATAAAGATGACGCAGGCAATGCTTATGAAGAGGTGCCAGCAAATCCTAGAGATAACGGTTGTGGTGTGCTTGGACAAAGCACAGAAAATAGAGAGTGATAGTGGACCAATTGAATTTCTTATTGGCCTCCATAAGAAAAGGATAGAAAACTGAAGACTTTGTGTATAATAGAGAAAAATTTCCAGACATGCCAGGACCAGGTATTTAAATTAGAACCTGCAATTATAAAGAACATAAAAGGAAAATGAAAGTAAGCCTGTTCACATCTTCAAGTTATGCTTTACTGAGGAAATAATGGGACACACCTGCAAAGAAACAGTTGAATATGCATCCCAAAAAGGAGATACAAAGTGCCATTCAGAAGAATGTATTAGGAGACCCGTCTGGATGTAGAAATAAATTTGAAAAGAGTTCATTCGCCGCTGGTATGGATGGCATCAGTGTTTGGAACAACTTGTGTCTGTGAGCAAACATTTTCGAAAATGAAGGATGTGAAGTTAGAACATCAAACAAGATTGACTGATGAGGTTTGCAGACATACAAAGCAAATATTGATTATATCTCCAAAGCTAAAACACCAGTTTCACAAATCTCACCAACCTTTTTTTGCTGCTTAGTTTGAGAGATTCAGATACGTGCGCACTAGGTGTGATACAACTAGCTTATTGCTAACACTGCCACCTTTGATAACGTTTTGGTAAATAAATATATTGGTTGATTTTATTCTTTTTGTGTATTCACTATATTGTATTGAACAAAATGGTTATGCCGCCAATGCTCATCATTCTGTCAGTTATCTGGTTCACCGTGAAAAAAAGTTTGGTGACTCATGCTGTAGAGGAACACCCACCTCTAATCCATGCGAGGGTGGAAAAATAAGTATAAAATGATAATGACAATGCTGTTTAATCTTACCTGGATTGACCGCGCAATATGTTTGTGTGTACAGAATATTAGGAGAGAGGGGCTGATACGCAAGTGTGAGTTACCTCTGTGTTTGTGCGTGTGTGTGTGTACATACATATATGCACACACACTTTGAATGTGTGTGATAGAATGTAGACTAATAAAACATTAGGAATAACTAGTGTGTGTATGTCATTTCTGTAAGTGCATGTACATACATACACACTTTGGATGAGTAATACAACAATGAGAGAGAGAGAGAGAGAGAGAGAGAGAATAATTTATGAGAAAGCTCTTCTGCTGTCCTTTCATGGAAAGCACAAAATCTAAGATCTTGGAGTGAACTTTTACAGGCGATATTAACAGGAATTTACACTCAGGTTTCCTTAGACTAAGGAACTGCAAAAAGGCATTAAATGTTGGTCTCATTCATTTTTCCATTCACCAATAAATTCCAAGCATTATGGAAGACTGATGCTGTCTACAGGTTTCTTATAGGGCAGCATCTGATCACGTTAATGAATAGTTAAAGACTGAGACTAATAAACTTGCTTACATTATTGTATTTAATGGCTTCTCAACTGAAATTGGAGGGGAGGGGAATATCTACAAGGTCACTCAAACTGGTGGAAATGGCAACCAAATCACTATCACCCTCAAATCACACATTATTAAGTGTAAGTTTGGAATCTTACTCACAGGTTGACATACTTGAGATTAAAAACAGACATGTTCCTTGAGGAAGCATATCCTTGCATAGTGTTGTAGACAGATGTAGAATTTTTGTATAATTGTAAAGAGCCTTACAGAGATTGGGGAGGGGGTCTTGTGGAGGTGTCCATTTTAACCCTTTAGTGTTTAAACCAGCCATATCCGGTCCAAATATTCTACATGTTTTATATTTGAACTAGCCATATCTGGCCTAACCTACATTGACATTCTAAAAATAAACCATCGCATCATTGAAACCTCAAAGCTATGAGATAATGCATGATTAATTCAAAGCAATTTGAGTGAAAAAGCATTACATTTAACAGAGTAATGTGAGCATTAAAGGGTTAGTATCGGGGCTAGATCCTAAACCTGGATTTTTTTTTTTTTAGGGGGATGCAGCAAAAAAAAAAAAAAAAAAAAAAAAAAAAAAAAAAGAAAGAGAAAAAAAGAAAAGGTAAAACATAAGTCAATTAAAGAAAGATTTATATTTATAGAGGGAATGCTGTTGAGGACTGCTAGAAGGATGCATGAGGGCCTCATGCGGCAGCCCTAAGATTGAGAATCACTGGTATAGAGACTTATAGAGGTGTGTGTATCGGATTGCTTATTTAATAACCCTTTCAAGTATGTTTTCCAAATCTGTTCACATTCAGATTTCAACACTTCTCAGTAGATATAAAGGTGAATCCAACTGTGTGATACTTTTACAAGTTTGCTATCAAAATAATAAACCCTCATCTCCTATGATTCTAGACGAATTCAGAGTGAGAGTCTCCTTATTATTACATGCAAGTCAGTCATTCATTTCCTGTCAAGAAAACAAACATGATTTAGAGATCATGAAAATTTACCAACAAATATCAAATTCCTGCTTTAACCAAACGTATTTTTGTATGAAACCAAATCAGAACAGGTAACACCTCTCACATGCAATATCGTCTTCACATTCTCAATTTAAGTTAAAAAAAAAAAAAAAAAGGTTAATTATCTTTTTATGTTATCCTACCTTAACTGCAACTGAGGGAGAATTGAGGCCAAGGGAGGGACCAATTTGGCATTAATTACCACAAACCAATCCAAACACTAAGTCAGGCTCCATAGAGAGAGAAAAAGAGAGAGAGAGCTAATAATCACAAATCCAGGCTTAATACTAAGCTGAAGCAAGGGAGTTTCTATTTTGTAGAAAGAACTGCTAAATTTTCCTCAAACCACACACCCTACCATTTACATTATTTACATTTAACAGACATTTGTCCTCATCTTTTTTGTTGCTAACACAACGTCTCGGCTGATATACCCTCCAGCCTTCATCAAGTATCTTGGGGAAATTTCGAACCGGGAAACGTAGTCATGAAGCAAATGCCTATGTAGTGCAGGATACAACTAACTGCCATCTTCATTATTAATATTCTTACTTTGAACTGGAGATTGCAAAGAGTTTAAGCTTCTAATAAAACACCTTGAAGCAATATTTCATTCAAGAAAGGCAGGGAACTGGCAAAATTGTTAGCATGCTGGGCAAAAAGCTTAGTGGTATTTCGTCAATCTTTACGTTCCGAGTTCAAATTCTGCTGAGGTCAGCTTTGCCTTTCATCGTTTGTGGGGTCAGTAAAACAAGTATCCAGTGAGTACTGAGGGTGGGGTGTCAATGTAATCGACTTACCCCCCCACCACGCCCTTCCCTTGAAATCACTGACCTTCTGCCAAAATTTGGTTCAACTCTTTATATTCTGAGTTCAAACCCTACTAAAGTCAATCTCACCTTTCATCCCATCCAGGTCCAATAAGTACCGATAAAGAATTGCTGGGGATGGTGGTTGTCAGATTTAATCAACTACACCCTCCCCAGAAATCATGAACTTGTGCATATGTTAAAAGGAATTAAATCTTTTATCTTGCTTCAGTCACTAGACTACAGCCATGCTGGAGCACCACCTTTAAAAGGTTAAGTCCAGTGGTTCTCAACCATTCTTTCTACTTACGGATCCCTTTGATTACTATCTAATCCTGGCAGACCCTCATAGACCAGTGGTTCTCAACCAAGGTCCATATAAGATTTTGGAGGGGGCCCCGGAAGAAAATATTACACTGTGAATCCATAATAATATTTCAAGGATCCCTGAAAAAATTCCGATTTAAATATTGGTATTGCAAGAAACAGCTAGGTTTCTTTCATTCTACATAGTTCAAACTACACAGGAGGAATATGTGAAAAACAAAATGGGAATTCTGAAAGAAGGTTTTATTAAATTAGTTTTTAAACATCGAAAGGCTAAGGGATGGGGCCCCACCAGAATAAAATAGTAATCAAAGGGGTCCCTAGATAAAAAATGGTTGAGAACCTCTGCTCACTGACATTCAATGTTTAAAAGCTAGTTTTACAATTACTCTTTTAAAAATTCCCATTTTGCTTTTTCACATGTTTTCTTGGAGAGGACATGTTCGAGGGACTGGAAACCTGTTGAACAATGTTAAGCGTGAGGAGAAAGAAACCTGGCCGTTTCTTCCTATAAATATGTCTAAAGCAATTTGTACCATGGATCTCCACTCTATTATTTTGCTTTTGTGATCTTGAAAAGAATCTTATATGGACATCCCAGGGACACATGGACCTTGGTTGAGAACCAATGGTTTAGTCAAACAAATTGACCTCAGTCAAGTGGTGGTCAGAGACAAACAGTGATGAAGAATTTTACCTTACTTGGAAACAGGTGAGGATTGGCAGCAGGAAGACTATCCAAGTTGTAGAAATTCTGCCTCAGTAATTTTTGCTGACTCATGCCAGCATAGAAAAGTGGCCATTAAAAACGATGAGGAGGAGGAAGAGGATTTAAAGTTATAATTGAATTTAAAACGTGCATGTGCGTATTAAAACCAAATATATGACTAAGTCGCCAATGGTGAGTGGAAAAGCTCAATCTGCAAGAAACAACAGCCTAATCACAGACACCAGGATGGGAAAGACGGACACAGATGTATCATGTTTTGATGGTGAGGATTAAATTGTTCAATAAATGGTAGAGTATTCCATAGACATGTAGCCATAATACAATCTTCAGACAAAATCAGTACGACAGAGTGTGACAAGGTCATAGCATTGGCTCAATGAATACATCCTGTCCAATAAGCTAATTTTCTAATAATCCAGTTTCACCCACAAGGTATAAGTTGTCCCCTTATTTTTCTATAATCCTTAGCAGATTATAGAAAATGACACTCTCTGAAGTTGACATGCAGTGAGGTTGAACCAGAGACCATGTGGTTGTGAAGCAACCTTCTTTAACATTTGGTGGCTTACATACTATTACAACCATAATCCTTAACTATTCAAAATAGCCATATCCAGCCAAAATATTCCACCTGTTTTGTGTTCAAACCAGCCAGATCCAGCTCCTCACACCTACCCTACAATGTCCTTCTAAAAATAAACAAACACTCCATCAAAATCTCAAAGCTATGAGACAGTGCATGATTAATTCAAAGCAATGAGAATAAATAAGCATTACATTTGACAGAGTAATCTGAAGGCTAAAGAGTCGAGATGAAAAATAAGGAGAGGAGGGGACACATTAGGGAGTGCAGTTGGGGGGGAAACAAAGATAAAAAAAAATATGTTCCAAACCAAATACCAGTACATCATCATCATCAATGTCCGTTGTCCATGCTGGCATGGGTTGGACAGTTTGACAGGAGTGGGCAAGCTGGGAACGCTGTACCAAGCACCAATTGTCCATTCTGGCATGGCTTCGATGGCTGTATGCCCTTCCTAACACCAACTACTTTACAGAGTGTACTGGGTGCATTTTACGTTGTGCCAGCTGGGTCTGAGCAGGCTTAGAAGAATGTTTGGTGGTGGTGGTGGTGGCAGGGGGGGAGAGGGAAAAAGCTAAACAACAAATGAATAAAAAGATGTTTAGGAATTAACTACAGAAATTCGCAGAAAAATTAAAATAAAATAAAAAAACAAAAATGAATCTGTAAACTGAAAATTTATTAATTTTTTTTTATTTATTTATTCTTTCCAAAGTCTTTGACAATGTTTAGATTTTACCATGACATTAATTAACTTTGCTGCGTAACAAAAAAAAAAAAAAAAAAAAAAAGATAAAAAAAAAAAGCATCCGTGAGAGCTGATTTAAGTAGTTGAATCCCTTTCAAATAACACTGCTCCCTAATTAACCCAGACAAGTAATATTAACAGTTCCTAATTTTGGGGGCTGGTATTAGAAACGATTCTTGGATTGTATGATCAGTTCTATTTTACCAAAACATGAAACAGTTAACAGAATATTAGGTAAATTTCTAACAAAGATATCACAAAAGATAAGTATTCAAAAAATAGAACTGTGTATAGTATATATATGTGTATACACACATATATATATATACATACACACACATATATATATATATATTATAAAGATACACACACCTATGTATTATGTATATAGTATATATATATATACACATACGTACATACATACAAATGTATATTTGTATATGGATACACACACAAATATATATACACACAGACACACACACACATGTATATATACATGGATATACACACACACGTATGTATATAAATATATATTTACACACACACACACAAAATATACAAATGTATACCTATGCACATATGATATACACATGTAATGTGCATGCAAATATGTATAAAGCATGTGTGTATATACCTGTTTAGTGCCTGTTACTTAGAAAAATGCTGTTCATTTATTTTAACAGTGGTTCTCGGCAGACTTTTGCAATAATAAAGAAAGCAAAACATACATATACGCATGTGTGCATACACAAACACACGATATATATATATATATATATATATTGTAATGTATTTCTTGGCACCATTGGTGAATCTGACGAAATAATATAGGATGGCAGTATGGATTGGAAAGGATCAACTACCTTCTGGGTTTCAGAATATTTAGGAACAAAATTCGAACAACAGAACATGAAAAAAAAAAAAAAACATTAACAAGATAAACAGAAAAAAAGAAAAAAACTCTCTCAGAATGCTTAAATTCCAACTAGCAAAATTGGTGAATCTCAAGAAGGTACCCTCAAAAGGAATGTAAGAAACACTAAATCTCTTTGAGTGTGTGTGTGTGTGTGTGTGTGTGTGTGTACATACATACATACACGCATCTTGAAAGCCAGTAACTCACACACTCACGATACAAATGTCTTGCTATTATGCTTTCTAGTTACCTGAATGAACACATAAAAGCAAGATAATCGGAAGAGCAACAGTGTGAATTACATTAGCTTAAACCAGATAAACTTCACATATATTATGTACAGTTTTTCCATATTGCACATCCAGGCATGTACATGAATGGATGTATGTATGTGTATATATATAAACAATTGAAGGATTACTCAATACCTTTCAGTAGAGGACAGTCTAGTTTTTACACGGAAAAGGTTGACAGTAACTTCAAAGTTTTGGTCATGCAGCCTTCACCAGAAGGTCAACCTGCACCATATGAAAATCATACACAAATATATATATATATATATATACACACACACACACACACACACCATTTAATATGCAGGATTTAAATGCAAGCTAGAATTGGTTCTATGTCTCTGATAATACAATGGTCAGACAAACTTGTATAGCATGGCATGCATTTGCATGCAATCATTCAGACTGAAAAACAAGGTTGTTCAACCACTCAATTTTCAGAGGCATGAAACAAATAGTAGGTTTCTTTTAAATCCTGGCTATATTAAATTCTCTTACTGCATATAATACTTTTTTTCTGTTGATCCCACCAATAACAGAACAGTACCCCATATATATATATATATATATATATATATATATATATATATATAGTATGAGTGTGTATGTATACTTGTGTGTGTGTGTGTGTATATATATAGTATGAGTATGTATGTATATATATATATATATACACACGAACACAGCAATTTATAAAGATGTAGAACACTACAAAGAACTTTGTTTCAAATAGTGTGAAATGAATGGAATGTTACTAAACTTTAAAGCTCCCATTTTTACATTATATACATTTACAATACACCATTGAATCCTAATATACTGGCCATTTTGTGTAAGCACATTACACTGAAGACAAACACTTTTGGATTGGCAAAAAACAAAACAAAAAACCCCCCAAAAACAGTCTTCATTAAGCATCCAAATCAGAGATGTGACGCAAACTCTTTAATGCTTAACGAAAAAAAGTTTTTAAGTGGGATATTTACCTGCTAAATTAGTTGTCTTTTTCTCCCCTTTTATTCATAGCAAAGAATTAAAATATGAAGATTGAACACACACACACACTAGATAAGAGAAAACTATGGAAAGTAGTAAAAACTTGAGACAAACAATAAGCAGAATCAAGAATTTCCTCACAGCTACCAAGCTAGCAAAAGTATAACCCTTTGAATCTGCCAATGCACTTTACCAGGCTTGATTTTGGTTGACATTATTTCCCTGGAAGACACAAATGTTGGTGGCCAGAGAGTTTCGTTCTTACAGCTGATAATCAGCAAACTATAAAAGCAAATTGCTTTTACACCTTTCTAGGTTTATGATCAAATGAAACCACACCCATTAAAGTGTACTTACAAGTTCAAAAGGTTAAAGTGTCTCTTTCCTACAATTCGGAATATAGATTTTTGAGAAAAATTATCAAATGAATTTGATTGTAAGTTGTTAAAAAAAATAAATAAATATAAAGCACCCTCACCCACCATCCCAATTCCGGAACAAAATGGTCCAGAGAATCTCCAAGATTTCTATTTAAATGAAATCAATGCAGATATTAAGTGGCGGTTGTGGAATTGGTTAAATGCTAAAACCTTTTAAATATGGGAGTTTAAAGCATTTAACTCGACTGGAAACTAATAGAATGCTGAACAGGCCAAGAGAAGTCTTGCAGAAGAAAAAAAAGATTTTAATCCTTAAAATATAACAGGAGTCAACAGCTACAAAAAGCATTAATGTCTGTTGTGTGTGTCCAACAGACGTTACAAAAACTGCCAACAAATAATGATTATGATAGTGGATTCACCATTTGTTTTTTTTTTTTCTTTTTTAATTATTAGTAAGAAATCTAATTTGCTTCACTGAACTAACATGGAACATCTCAAGAGAACAATAGCCCTGCCGTAGCCATCTTTCATTACCAGGGACAGGCAGCCTCGCAATTAATAGGTTTCTTAGATTTTAGCATGTATTAAAAATTAAAAAAAGAAAAGCAAAATGTGACGACGAATTCTGAAGAATGATGAAAGGTGACAGAAATGACAGGTACAGAAGCCTGCACTACAAGAAACAGTCAAGACACTATGAATGGAACAAAACAGAACTGTTTACTAACCAAACTATAAACAAAAAGGAAGATTTTTTTTTTTAAATAGGATACAAGTAGGTATAATGAGAAGACAAAAAAAATAATCCAAAAACTGTATGGAAATGATTATAAAATGAAAATAAAAAAAATCATGTTTACCAGACTAAGAAAGGAGAGACAAGTAGAATGATTTAAAATTTTGATTGTGTGTGTGTGTGTGTGCATGTATATGATGTAGTAAATTGTAACTTTGAAGGTTCTTAGGTGCAATACACGTACACAATCACAATCATAGTTGAAAAATACTCTGATAATACCTTTCAAACCAGTTTGTGGTGACCCAGTTGCTTTCCTAAATTCTAACTGTTCAACTTGTTTTTTTTCCTGCAAAATAATACCTCCTGCCAACTCACTCTCTCTCTCTCACTCACTCACTCTCCACCCCCACTCAATCTTCCTTTATATGGCTATTGCTGAGCATTAGTCTGTACGTGTGAGTGTGTATATATATGTATATACATGTTTAGTGTTCCCTGGGCACCCACAGGCAATACACAGAAATAGCAGGAGACCGACTTGACCACAATAATATGCATACGCACACACACACACACATATGCACGTACGTATGTATGTATGAGGGAATGCAAGCCAACAAGACTGTCAATAAACACAAAGGAATCAAACCAATTTTAAGCAGCAGGCATCATCATCATCATCATCAGTCATAAGGCAAAAATTGAAAGAATAAATGTTGATATAAGGCAAAACCTTTCAGGTAAATAATATACTTTATTATTATTATTATTATTGGAATAGCAAATTGTTTGATTTATGCTGCAGAATAAGTTCATGTCCATTATATAATCACATTTTATTACGATTTATTAAAGATGTCACGATAAGCTAATCAACCAATAAACAGTGCTGTACAGGTTTTTTTTTTTTTTAAATGAAAACCAAAAAAACCAAAAAGGACAGAGACATAAATGACAAAAGATTTATACAAGTTATTTATGTATGTGTGTGTGTGTGTGTGTGTGTGTGTGTGTGTCAGTAGGGTGAAAGAATATTGCAAATTTTTCAAGCATATTGCCAGTTATTACAGCTTAGTAGTTTAATGCTTTTTAAATGTTGCTTTTTTTAAAAAATAAACTAAAACTAATTCTTTAATTATCGAAAAGAAAATTTTGAAGTGCAACCAAAAATAATATATACATCAAAGAGTGATAAATAGGCAAAAAGAAAAGAAAAGAAAAATAAACACATTTTTCTGTTCATTTAAGCATGTAAAAAAAAAAAAAAAAAAAAAACATATCCAGCAATCTAGGAAGAATCACATAGTGATTATCTGTTAAAATATTTCTAAAACTTATTAAAAATTTGTAAATACATTAATCCCCACACACCCCAGTAAGTCAGTCTAAAAAATTATAACAGATGACTCCAATAATAACTAGCTAAGCCACAGTTTTAAAAATCTCAAATAATTTTTCTTTTACAAAAATAAATATACACCCCACCCAATAACAATAAAAAAAGAATATTTTTGATCTTTTTTTTTGTGTGTTGTCAAAGTTTTCTAATACTAATCTAAAAGATTAAAATTAATCTTTGGGAAAAAAAAAAAAAAAAAACTCATTTCACTGAAATTTTTACATAACTTTTTTTTTTTATTTAAAATTTTTTTTCTGATTTTCAAAAAATCAGTATCTTTATATCATTGGCTTATCTTTTTCAGATGCATTATTTGAAAATGTCATCTAAGGACTTCAGCACCAACTTAGGCAGTACCATAAAGTACAAAGAAATGAAAAACTAGGAAGCTGAGTTTTAGGAAATTTTAAAAAGGAAAGGAAAAAAAAAAAAAAAGAGACCTTAAAGAAACAAAGAAACTATATTCTAAAAGGAGGTACAAATCGTTAAAAGATAATAGCCAATCTAATTAAAACCATTAACATTAACGGCCAGAAAATAAGAGATCAAATAGACTGTATTTTTGTTTTGTTTTTCTTTTCTCTCTCTTTAACTGTAGTTAGAAGAAATTTTAGCATTGGACTTGCAATATATTTGGTATTCCATATACACAGAATCATACAAAGAACATTGACCAGATAGCTTCTATTTACAAAAAAAACACACACTTTTAGTTGAGTAAGGGAGTTAGCACTGAGACAGTAGTTCAATACCTATTATAATTAATGATTTAATAAGCTATTGATTGATTTTTTTTTTTTTTTTGCTTTTAATGGAAGAGAGATTAGCTGATAACATTTTAAAACTTAGGCTTTTTGAGGTTTTTTTTTTTCAACTTGAGACATGAATGACTAGATCTGGGAAAATATGAAAAACATGTAGCAAAAGAAATAAACAAGTGAACAAAAACAGGAACTTAAGATTAATTCAAAAATGATATAAAACAGAACCTAAGTTTGATTTTGAAGGAGTGACTTTTGTGATTTGTTTTTTTTTCCAAGTCTATAGATTTACACTGAAATTTAAATATTTTGTACTTGTTTGTTTGTTGTTTCTGATTGAGGGGGACAAGAACACTGAACATCTCAAAAAAATCAAGCACTGTGCTGTCATTAAATATTTCTAACTCTGGAGAAAGACATGCCTTCAGAGATTCATGCTTGTACAGTCATTTATATATATATATATATGTGTATGTATATATATAAGTCAGCAAATAGTAGGGTTGTGTTAACCGCACGTGGAGAAATAATAGGAAAATGAAAAATAATAATAAGGCAGAATGCTAAACTGGAAGCATATTCTAATAAAGATTTCTCAAACCGGCTTTCGTTGCGAAGCAAATTTTCAAGAAGAGGGAGAATGAAAATGTTTTTTACAAGGAAGTACAAAATGAAGAAAATAATATATTAAAAAAATAAACATACCAATACATTATATTGTCTTTGAGCTTTTGAAGTTCAATGGTAATTCATGTATATAATGGTTGGAAAAATAAGGATGCATGAGAATTGAGAGCAGTGTTAGGTTTAAAAAAAAGGGTTAAAAGTTTGTGTTAAGCAGGAAGTGTGGTGTCAAAACAGGAAGTGTGTGTAAGGGGAGACAAATGTTTTTAGTTGGAGTTATGAACTCCTAGGAACAGACAAACTTCCTGTTGAAAAAAAGAGTTCATAACTCCAACTAAGAACATTTGTCTCCCCTTACACACACTTCCTGTTTTAACACCACACTTCCTGCTTAACACAAACTTTTAACCCTTTTTTAAAACCTAACACAGCTCTCAATTCTCATGCATCCTTATTTTTCCAACCATTATATACATGAATTACCACTGAACTTCAAAAGCTCAAAGACAATATAATGTATTGGTATGTTTATTTTTATATATATTATTTTTTTTATATATTATTTCCTTCATTTTGTACTTTGTAAAAAACATTTTCATTCTCCCTCTTCTTGAAAATTTGCTTCGCAACGAAAGCCGGTTAGAGAAATCTTTATTAAAATATGCTTCCAGTTTAGCATTCTGCCATATCATTTTTCATTTTCCTATATATATATATAAACACCAGGACCAGTTCGCCTTCACCCCACACCCCTCTGCCACAAGCCTAAGATGTTCAACATACAAAACAAAAACAGATACACACACGCGCACAAAAGAAAAAAAAAAAAGAAAACGAGTAGTTGAGGCTGTCATAGGGTGAATTATGATGATAAAAGACACTCAAGGAATTATTGATGGTTGAATCCATTAGCAGAAACAACTAAACTTCAAGTGTACCATAACTCCCAAAATGCATAACAGAAGAATAGAGGTGAGTGGCACTTTCTAAACATAAGATGCATTATATATATGTATGTATATATATATATATATATATATATATATATTAATAGCCTCCAATAGAACTAATCAGGGGGGGAAAGTTAAAAACCCCACAAGAATAAAGACATTTAAGTAAGTCATTTTAAATCGCTAATAATGTTTGTTTCTTTGTTTGCTTTTTTTTTTCTTTTTAATTAAACAAAAAAAATATAAGCAACTTAAAACCTTCCAGAATAATAATATTATTAACTGATAATTGTCATAAGTTTGGAGAATAAGCTTCTGCAATTAATAATTGTATATGATGAAGTGTAATAATAGATTTATAACCATGTAGTAGTAGTAGTAATTGTAATAATGCCAAAGATAATAGTCACTGAGACAGAAATATCAATTTCCATCCCTTGTAAACTGGTGGCTGAATTCAAGTTTCCTAAATTAAAATGATGAGACTTATAAAATTTATGAAGGCAGTGATTTTAAAAAATTCAACAGGTATACTACTAATTACATTGTAGACTATATTTACATACCTGATACTATGTCAACATCAACAATCACTTCCAAGCATAACCGAAAAAGCAGGTAAAGAAAGAAAATCAGGAAGGGGTGGAGAAATAAAAGCTATTTTAATACCATAGAAGCTGATTTTTAAAAATATGAAATAAGCAAAACTGAAGGATTATTATTTTTTTTTAAATACCGGCCTAGACTTGAGAATTTAAAAAGAACAGAAAAATTTTATACTTAAATTGGAGAGGGAGGGGGTTTACACTTTAGAGTAAGATAGTAATTGAGGAATATTTTGTTGGTTCGGAGAGATTTAAGGAATGGTTGACTAGGTTTACTCAACTTTTAGAGATAGAAGAGAAAAATGAAATGAAAGAACATAAAAAATAAACCTCACCCACCCAATGGTGAAAAATATACATTTGCACAGAGAGAGAAGAGAGAAAGAGATGGGGTGGGGTTTAAAATAAATTATAATAGTGTTGTGTAGTAATAGATCAAGCACTGCAGAAAAAAAAATAATAATAAAGTAAAATAAATTTGCTATGCACACTTCACCAACTGAGCCAAATTATATCAGGGAATGTGTAATGCCAAACTTAATAGGATGCATGTGGGAGCATATGTACATACATACACACATACGCATATGCACACACACACGCACGCATACATATACACACAGGTACGCGCTCTCAAACAATTATGAAAATTCATTTTCATTTATTATTATTAGTTTTTTGGTGGTGGTGGTGGTGGGGGTTTGTTCTGGTCACCCTAACTCAAGTGGCTGCACAATGGAGAGAGAGAAAGGGGGGAAAAAAGATAAAAATGAACTTTCACTCTTGTAAGAAGTTGGGGGGAGAGAGAGAGAGAGAGGGAGGGGGACTGGACAACATCCGACCCCTCTCCTCGTGACCTTCCCCTTCTCTTTCTCTCCAGTTTTAGAAAGTTTGAGTCATGACAGCTTTACTGATTGATTTAATTTGGGGGAGAGAAAAAAAAAAAAAGAAATTCCGAGAGTCTCTACACAGTCCAAGAGAATTCTTTAACTGTTACTGAAAGATATCAATCCTCCACAGGGTAATATGATGGAGGCACAAAATGTGTGCACATAGGAGCCGAGCTAAGCTTTTTTTATTTAAAAACTTTAAAAAGAAAAAGGTCCTTAAAAAAAAATGGGTCTTGCTTCAATTTCCAAATATTGTAGTTCTTTCAATATTTTAAAATAATGAATGTTCATTCCACACACTTGTATTTTGTTTTTTGTCTTTGTTTTTTTTTTTTTTTTCCTTTCACTGATATTACTGGAGTAAAAGTCTTGTTTGTTTGAGGTTGTTTTTTGTTTTGTCTTTGGTTTGAAATATTTTCCTCCTCCTCCACCTCCTCCAACTTCCTTCCAGTCAAACACATTGATGTTGTTTTGTTGGCATCTTGTTTTGTTTTTAGGTTTGTTATTTTTTTCCTTTTCCTTAAAAGATTTTTTTTTTTTTTAAGTGATTTGGTGCCTTTTTTAAAATTTTTTTTCCAATTTTAATAGAAGGGGCAAAAGAAACACAGCAGGTGGGCAAACGGGCGGGCGGATAGGCAGGCGGGCGGGCAAACGGGCACGGGAGGCTGTCTTTCATAATTTTTTTTTTTGTTGTTGTTTTTGTTGCTGTTATTTTTAAACTCAGAGCAGTGCCAGCAGACAACACAAGAAGGCATTCACTGCCATTAACAGGTGAGAATTGCTGATGAAAGATGCAGTGGAATCCGTTATTCGACTACCCGTGTCCACTGAAAAGAACAGAAATAAACAAGTAAAAATGGGCAGGATTTATTGAAGATCTTTCGGCTTAATTATTATTACTACTATTATTACTATTAATAATAATTATAGTTTTAGAACTTAGAAACAAATGTGTTCAATATATATATATATATATACGATAAAGGATGAATAGTGGAAGGAGTGGGGTGGGGGAGGAATTGGGGCAGTGATGGTAGATGTGGACTCAACATTCATTTAAAAATACTTTCTTAAAAGACTAATAATTAGCAAAGACAATTGAAATATTAAAGCAACAAATGAAGATTGCAGATATTTCTAAAAAATAAAAAGCAAATTTCCAGAGAAAAATTAACTGATGTAATTGTTAAACTATTGATGTGTAATAAACAGCAGTAATTAAAGCAACAAAAGTTTCACCTTATATGATATTAAAAATGTTCTTATATATATAGCAAGACCGAAAAAAGATCTTGAAGGAAAAAGTTGATAGCACAATAAAGCAAAAGCTATTTTTGGTATTGAGTGTGTTGTATAGACTGCCATTGTTTTAAATCTGAACAGAAACTAAGATACTGACATTAGAAATTATTTTTACCAGCTAAATAAATAATATACATACATAAGAAAACAATGTCATGTGTTACTATAATCATTCAACAAAAGTCTGCTGATTAGACAATCTCAAACTGTACCAAAAATTATTAATTCTATTTAGTACTGGTATGCACTATTATTATTTAGGCCATTTGGCATGAAACAGAATTTCCTATAAGCATTTCCATTATTCTTATTCCAAATTTAAAATATTAAAGAGAAATTTTTAATCTAAAAGGTAGGAAATTCTAAACTTGAAAATAACATTGCCATAAATTTTTTTTTAATAATTCAGCAAATTAGAAGACTTATCGATGGTAATATACAATATCAATAGAATTAGCTGAATAAAATGACTCCCACCAGTTTATCAATAATACAGGGTGTAAGGGTATTTGAGGAAAATTATCAGTATATTACTCTCGTCAAAACAAAATGTTTATATTTCTTTCAGATATGCCACAGCAAATAAAATGCTAATACAAGAAATGAAAAGACATTCAGTGATTGTTGCCATGTTTTAGAAATTGCTAACACTTAAAATGCTGCAAGAGCTTTTGTACATAAAAGTGTAGATGAAGTTAGAAGCCTCACACAGGAATGTTTCAGCTTAGACATTCAGATACCACAATTAATCCAACAGGTTGAAAATGATGATCCCAGAAAAATCAATGAGGGCCATTGTATAAGAACTTCACGAGTTGGATTACACTATCAGAAATGTGGCGCATATGGACATTTGATACATGTCCTATGTACTGAGTAAAGACCAATTTATTTGTACAAAGACTCGAGAAAACTGACCAGCATCAAGCAGTTCCTTAAGGTGTAAAACCCTCACAAACATGGCTTGTTTTGGTATTGGCTGAGGTTTTTCTCATCAGAGATGAGCCAAAATCTAACAGGAGAAACGATAGATGGTTATGTATAGAGACCCTTCAATGATCCTAGAGTTGACGTACACTAAATTTCCAGCAACTGTTATGATTTTAGGAGTAGTGAGTAATGAAGGTCATGTTGTGTCACTTCACATCTTTCTATGTCTTAGAATTAATGATGTTGGTTATGGAGAGGTGCTGGAAAGGGTTGTTAAACCCTGGATGGTTGAAGTACGTAGTAGAAGGCCAAATGTGTTTCATCAAGACTTAACACCCACATAACCCAAGAATGGGTTATGATCATGTAACTCATGGCCTCCATGCATGCCAAATTTAAATTTCATGGATTACTATGTTCAGAACATCACTGAAAAGGAGACCAATCAACACCCTTACAATGCCATAGTGTCACTAAAGACCACCAAAGTCCAAAGGATGTCAAATAAGGACCATTTAGTGCAACAATTCAACAATTCCAGTCCCACTTTGCAGCCATCAATGAAGTAAAAAGTAGATTCATAGAATAATGTTATAAGTTAGCTTTATTAAGAACATGTGTAGACATTTTTATTCAAATACATTTGGTTTTTTGCTAGGTTAGAGTTGTTTCATTGAATTACCGCATATGTCCTCAAATACCCCTTGCATTCTGTATTTCAGTAACTGATTTGTTATTTGATCTTTCTGATGCGAACCTCACCCCATGACTACCATCATCACCTCCCATCTGGGTTATTCTGCCATGTTGACTAGGTGTCTGACTAGTAACAACATGAAATTGTGCACCTTGCCAACAAGGGCAATATGCTGGTGGAGATGTGATAACAACATCTAAACATCTAGAGATTTTCAATAAACACAAATCATTAAAGAAATGCTTTCCAATATAGGCACAAGGCCCATAATTTTTTCAGGGAGGGTGTGTGTTAATTGAATACATTGATTCCAGTACTTGATTGGTACCTGGAGGGATGAAAGGTAAAGTTGACCTCAGCAGAATTTGAACTCAGAATGTGAAGCAATTACTTTATATTTAAAGCACAGAGTCTGAAATTTTGAGGGAGAGAATTTAATTACAGTGATTTCAGTGCTCAACAGGTACTTATCATATTGCCCCTGGAGGGATGAAAGGTAAAGCTGACATCAGCAGATTTGAGCTCAGAATGTTAAACAATAATTCTAATAACATTATTACTGTAACTACTTAAAAATATATTGACAAACAGAAATGCTTTTTTTTTGTTCTTTTTCTATTTTAGTTAAGGGAGAAAAACATTTAACAACACTAAACACTGATAAAATTTAAAGAGCTTTCCTGTAGAAACACTAACATCTAATAATGATGGGGTGAAACTGAACTTCCAACTCTGAAAATTACATCTCTATCTCTCTATATACACACATCCTATTAAACGTATTCATTTTGCATTTCATAATTAATGCACAATTAATTCTAAATCTAAAACACGACCCTATGGGAAAAACAAAAGATAAAACACACACACACTGAAGGGAAAAAGCAAATAAACCATGTGAAAAAACTTCTCAATGACATTTATCCTTACTCTTATTAAAACCATTTTGAAAATTAAATATTGAGTTGCCTGGGGTAAAATTACAATTTTCTTGATTACTTAACCAATGTCATGGATATTCCCAAATCTAATAGCTTGTGCCTCCATTTTGATCATTGTTATCAAGGCTTATACCTTCTGAATGTGGACATACATGTCCGATATAACGTAATGGTTCCACTCATTAACAATTAATTACTAAATTTATCTCAGGTAAACCATTACACAGGTGTACACAAGTTCCTCCAAATTAACATTAAGTAAATGAAAAAAAGAACTTATAAATTTAAACATAAATTGCATAAAGACAATCTAAATAAGCTTGTGGGTTTATATATCTGCACAAGTTAAATAATAGAAGCTGAGATGATCATTGAAATAGATAAAAACTCATGAAATAATAACAATTATAATAAATAGTACATACAAAAGTCATTAATAAACATCACAGCAACAGTTATTTGGTTTTGAAAGTGGTACTAAGAATAAAGTAAAACCTTGTCTAGAATGCTCAGGTGCAACAAGTACTTGCTAACAAGGACAGAAAGTGGTGCATGGCTGCTACTACTACTACTGCTGCTGCAACAACTAATGGCTATGTGTATGGGGGAAACTATACTAGTAGATAAAGGAAAATATAGTTGGGACTCAAGTGTTGGTCTAATCCTACTAGGGTCTAAAGGGACTTGAAGCTAAAAAGTTGACAAAAACCAAAACAAAAAAATGTGTGTAGGCATGTGTGCATGTCTAAAAGCAAAAATAAAACCAAGAAATAAAAAATATGCAAGTGAATACACACACGCATTTTATTTATATATACATACATACACACACACACACACACACACACAACATTTAAAATCAAATGGAACAACTGTTTTGTAAACTTTGTTTTTACCAACATAATAGCCATAATTAATGATTTCAAATTTTGGCACAAGGCCAGCAATTTCAGGGAGGGGATAAGTCGATTACATCAACCCCCAGTGCTCAACTGGTACTTGTTTTATCAACCCCCAAAAGGATGAAAGGTAAAGTCGACCTTGGTGGAACTTCGAATGTAAAAACGGACAAAATGCCGCCAACATTTTGTCCGGCATGCTAACGATTTTGCCAGCTATAATTAATAAAGATTAACTTGTGTTAAATATAGTGATTACTTTAAATGTGTAACACCGAAATAACAAAACAAAAACTAGTTAATTAATTATAGATAATGATTGTACGCTGGTTGGATTGATTTAATTAGCTACATTAACATAAGCCAATGAAAACCCCCACTCTAACACAGGTGACTGATTTGACAGAGGCAGGATTTGACCTCTTTAACTGATAAACCTCACTGTGCCATCTCAACTACTTCCAACATTGACGCTGTATTACTGCAGGTAATACCTCTACATGGTCACTAGAAATAACAGCTAAAGTCTCTCAAATTATGCCCTATTGTCTTAATGGGAAGATATAACCCCCCAACATTTACAGCATAAGAGCAAAATGGTCACAGGTGGGACATCTTTGATTGTACATTTGCCGGGATCAAGATTAACCTGGGAATAGATTAACAAAAGACTTCAATCGTTAACCCTTTTGACACCAACCATCTTGAGACTGCTTATCTTAAAATGATACTTCCATAAAAATTACATGTTAATTTATACTCCAAAAACCATCCTAATAACGACCAAATTATTTGACTAAATTCATCATTATTTCCAAAACTAATTGCAACAAAAATCAGTGTATTTCAAATGAAACAAATGGGTTGAAGTCTAGAGGAAGGACATTAAATACTGAATGAGATTTTAGCTCAGTACTTCCAGTCGACTATAAACAGTGCTACATGTTTCAAAGATTAAATCAACACCTGTGCTGGTGATTATTTTATCAACCATGCTAGAAGGACCTTGGCAGGGTTTCAACTGATAAAGGTGCAGTCACTAATAAGTTCCACAGGAGATGCTCAACTACAAAATCCTTTCTAACCAGAAGCATTTTCAAGGTTGCCATCATTGAAACTGCATCTTCAGAGTGCTACACTAAAATTTAACTGGCTGAATTTTTGCATTTGTTCATTTTTAATTTACTTTTACAAATCATGGTTGCAGAAAACACCAGAATAACTAATTACAAAGTGGTATTTTCACAGCAAAAGAATATCATTCTTTCTCATGAATCAATGAATAAATAAAAAATCTGAAGGATACTGCTAAAATCGAACCATGGTAGATGTGTAACAATACAATTATATTACTGCACACCACAACCCCTAAAATAGTATGTGGGTGTAAAAATCTTGACAGTGAATAGAAAACAAGATGAAATCATTGAAGAGAATGTAGCATAAATGTATAATTAAATCCTTTAGGTGTATAAAAAATACATAAGTATATAGAGTCTGTATAAACCAGAAATGAGAAAGAAATGCATTGAACTAGTTCATAAAAATACACCTATTATGACATTAGTAAAATAAACTGATCAAAAACAAACAAAAAAAAAGATAAGGAGTTAGCATGAGATTAATGTACGAAGTTTTGAGAGAGAGAGAGAGAGAGAGAGAGAGAGAAAGAGATGAAGCAGAGACAAGCAAATGGCAAACTAAGTGTAGAATCGAAGAGAGAAAAAATAATCATATACTGGAATAATAAAAAAAAAAAAGGGAATGCACTGGATGAAGACCCATTAGATGAAGCTTTACATAACTCATGCTGCTTCTTATTGTTTGGACTAAAAACAAAATTCTTGATACTAAGTAAAATATAGACTATTGTATATGTGTATGTATACATACACACACACACACACACATTTGTGTATACACTCTCATACACATTTGTGTATACACTCAGACACATATACAAATCCAAAGCAAAAATGGAAGCAAAACTAATAAAACATCCAATTTTATACTAACTTTGAAACACTTGCAAAATGTCAAAAAATTTTAATAATGAGCAGTAATTACTATATCAATTAGAGTTATAAGACAAATCTCTGAACTCAACGTGTTATGTATGATAGAAATTATATTAATAATCTCAACCGCAAACCATGTTAGAAATTGGTTAATTCACTCTTTGTGTAATAGCACCACTTTCAAGTGTTAGTACTTCTCTGGGAAGTATTTTATGAACACTAAAGTCCACCTGGGTATAATTGAATGTAATAAGGTATTTGTGCTCAATTTCCACAAGTAGTTTCTCCCAGACACAGACAGCAAGTTTGCATGGGTTTTGTCAAGCAAATTTCACCTTCAAGGCTTTAGTCATGCCAAGGCTATGTGCTGTACAGCGGTGATATTGAAACCAGAATCGTGCAGACACAGTCACACTACTGGAACTTTATGGCAGTATTTCCTCAAAGTTGTCTTTAGTTTGCTTGACAGCTGACACGGGGAGAAAATTTCTATAGTTTGTTTCACCTCCAAAATCTTGACATTTCAATATGTTGTTCCATATTTACAGAATGAAAAGTGCTCATACGGAGTAGAGTTTTCCCACAAAGCCCAATGATATCAAATCTATTTTAAATACTTACTTTCTTGAGCTTTTGGGGGACCTAGTTCTGTCTAACAGGGCAAGCAGACATTATCAATAGAAACAGTCACACCTATATTCTCCAAGAACAAATGCATTTAGCTTATTCCAACTACCTTCACCTCTACTAGGTACTGATTCAAATATCTGAAGTTGCAACAGTGTTTTGATTTCTTATCAATATTCCAGTGCTTTTAAACAGGTTACAACAAGTCAACTGTTTTATAATTAAAGCTTTCTTCACTGCAGCTTAGTAATTATGTTGTAGGTTCAATTAGAAGAAAAGAGAAATATATTTTATCAAATGACATACTTAACAGTAGAAAATAATAAGAAAGCAACATATCAGTGTCGTGTACCCCAGTATATCAAAGCAAGGAGCTACTATTAAACATTGCTACATCTTTCAGTCTATCAGCCCCTGGATGCAAGGAAATGACTAGTGCCTGTACTTAAAAATTAAGGGAATCATCTGAAATTATCTGTGAATCTAATCCCATCAGTATTACTGTCAGCTGATCAAGGACTAAGGCCCTTCATTTGACACTTTTCGCTTGAAACTTCATCTGTGCCCTCAAGCCATCCATCATTATTAAAATCTAAAATTTGAAAGCAATTTCCATTTTTCTCATATCCCTTTAAAAGTGTTGAGTTGTGTTAAGTTCATGGTTGAAACATTGAGGGGGAGGGAGGGTGTGGGTGAACACAAAACAACACCTAAAATAGCGCTATCTGCAAGCAGACATTGGTAAACAGTCAAATTCTATCTTTATTCTGTCTGATCAATGTTTAGCTGGACTGGATTTTCACATGGAATTTACCAATTCTCACTACATGAGATATTCAGATAGTCAAAAGTGAAGCTTCAAAATTCCCGGGGGGGAAAAAACAAAGAGGAATATGGCCTGAATAGGTAAAGGATTAAAAAGGAAGTCTCACTGAGGGGAGAAGGGAACATTCACAAGGGGCTAATGCTGAAAGCACTTCAATTAAAATTTATAAAAAAAATGAACTCAAAGACTTCTCAAACCTGAAAATGTTGAAGACTATCTCTGAGAATCTTATTTGTATTACTTTGAGAGGTGGTGGGAAACCATAAATAAGCATTTACCAGTGTTTGAACACCAGTTTTCAGTCATGTTATTGATTTTTCAGTATTCACAGCATTCAAAACAGTTTTCTCTCTCTCTCACACACACACACACACACAAATTGGTTCTCTATCATCAACCAGGCCCAACATTCCCAAATAAATTCTCTCCACTTCGAGCACAACCATAACATCATTAGAAATCAATCAATCAAGATCAATAACCCAGGTAGTTTGTAAAGTCCCCAACAAAAAGACAACTGCCTCTTCTTCCTCCTGTCTTTCACTGTCACTCTATCAACCTCATTTTCTCCCACCATCTTCCAACCTCTTTCTTCATGGTCATCCTGTACCTCTTTCACGGGGCCCATATTCTCTACAGCAAGCAGTGTAAATGGTGGTGCTGTTAGCTGACCAACAACACTTACATGGTCCAAACTTCCCCAAATTATTTCTTTCTAAACATATTTTATAGTCCAATGTTCTGCCACAAGGAATGTAAAGTAATTTTCTGTATTCCTTAATAATAATAAGTTTCAAATGTGGACACAAGGCAAGCAACTTTGAGGGAATGGGGTCAGTTGTTTACACCAACCCCCAGTGCTTCACTGGAACTTATTTTATCAGCTCTGAAAGGATGAAAGGTAAAGTTGACCATACTAGAATTTGAACACAAAAATGTAAGGACAGATGAAATACCACTAGGCATTTTACCTGGCATGCTAACAATTCTACCAGCTCACTGCCTTAATAATAACAAAACTATGTTCTACTACATAAAGCAAAACAGTTTTGGATATTCTTCAGTTCTGTATATTCTTCTGCAACATGGAATATAAAGCTGTTTTCTACATGGAATGTAAAGTACTTTGTGGTATTCCTTAGTTCAATGTTCTGCTACATGCCCCCCCCCCCCCCACCGCAATATAGTATCTTTAATATCAATATGCATCAAACATGGTTCATGTTTTGGTCATAGATCTGTTTAGTCACAACTGACTGGCAGGACTCAAAAGCATCAAAAACTTAAAACTTAAAATCAATTTGATTTTTACACAAACTGTTGTCTCCTCAGGGAAATGAAAAGATCCTCAAATTTGCTTTCAATAAATACACGTCCAATCCAATTATACTTGCACAAACAAATTTGACCGAGCATCACTATATACATACATACATATATATATATATATATATATATATACACACACATACACACACACACAGCAGTGACAGTCACTTAAGCAACGTGAAAACTGTTTATAAATTTTAGTTTAAATCTTTCAAAAAGGTCATCGTTTTCACAATTTCCCAAAAGACGGAAGACATAATACCATTACCAGCATACTGCTGCCATGATGTATGATTCAAAAACAGAAGGGAGGAAAAGGTGGGTGGAACAACGACTGTTTGATTATCAGATTGTAGACTGATACTGTGTCTAGTTTCTGGGTCAGAGCAAACTGTCTTTTTCAACATAATGATGAAATATACCTAAACTATCAAACACACAATCTAAATCACATTTCTCTTTCTCTCTCTCATCAAACCTGAATGATTCCTAGAGATTCGAGAGAGAGAGAGGGGTGCAAGAGAATGAGAGGGCAAGTGGGAGAGGTTGCTATTGGCTGCACCATCATTAACATTATGTCCTTAAAATACAGAAAAGTTACTGATGATGATGATGATGACGAGTGACTGACTTAACCAGATGTCATTTACAATAAATGCTTGTGTCAAATGTAAATTGCTCCATTTTCTCAGAAATAATAGCTCTTTGACCTTACAGATACCTAAAATTCCCACCAGAAGGTGAGTAGCAGAAAGAGGAAACAGAGAGAGGAAGGAGTAAGAGAAGAGAAATAAGCACCACCACCACCACCACCACCACCGTCTGCCCACACAATGTAAGATTTAAGTGAAAATTAAATCATCCCAGGCCCATCATTGATTGCAAGTTAGAAAAAAAATGTGGAGAGCAGAAAGAAATACTGCAGTGCTCTGAGGATTGTTCCAATCCATTGTTGGAAAACAGGAGTTTTAGTAGAATAAGATTCGAAACATTTGCAAGGAAAGAGAAAAGTTTTTACACACACATTACACATATATGTTACACACATGCAACTTTCAGAAAGGAAATGTTAAATATTCAATAAATGGTTAAGACATTGCCCATGAAATGTAATTTGTGACAAGAGCAACCACTTGATTCATACACAAGATATACCATATTTGCCTGCATATAAAACACACTCCTATTTTAAAAAAGGTAATTTGTGTGTGGGGGAGATTTAGTATGTTTCATCATACGTTACTGAAAGATATCTTAAAGTGGTTTTGTAGGGGAAAAGGTGTATTGATTGTGTGTGCATATAAATATGATTCTGCGACAGTACAATGGAATAAAATATGAAGCCATATATCTAACATGAGTAAACCACGTTCCTGCAAATATTTCAATTTTTATATTGTCATCAACTCACTGCACACAGCTGACAGGCAGATGAAAGTTTAACATTCCGTTCACCTTTCATTCAGACCAATTTAAAGAAAAGTTCTTAAAAACAACAGCCATTAAGTAAAATGTAAATCACATATCAGGTGCGAGTTACGTATGCTGAGGAACGAGATCAGAAAGGATGAGACTTCTTCATTTATAACTGCTGATTGCTGTAAGCAATTCCCCACAAATTTGTGTTAACAGTTTGTGATATTTTGGCCGGTTTTCAATATTTTATGGGTAACAATTATTGTGCCCAGCAGACTTATGCTCATTAAGTTCCCGAGCCTACAACACACAACTCTTGGCCTTCCATACATAGTACGACTGCATTAGATGCAGAGCAAGTTTTTTTTTATACATTTAAAAATAAAAAACTGCATCTTTACACACTGGCAAATATGGTATACACACACACACACACACACACACAATTCTAACAACCCAAGCAAATTGTATAACAGCATTGAATAACAATCCTCACCATTTATTACTAATGTAAAGAATGTTAAGTGAAACGGAGACATTTAAAAAATACAGGTAGTAGTAAATATGTACACAGTTAGTGAAACTGAATATTAAAAACAAAAAGGAAAAACATACAAAAATAAAAAAAAGACAAACAAGACAGACAGACAAAGAAAAAGAAATGAGCCAGGCATGCATAATTATGATTATCATCATCATAGTAGTAGTAGTAGTAGTACAGATGAAGTAGAACATTAATATGAAAGTTCATTCGGTAAACGTTTAATTTGTGAAGAGATTGACTGAGGGAGAAACATCACAAGTCAAGAGTAAGCAATGATTAATAATAATAATAATGGTAATAATAATATTAACAATGACATGATCAAATCAGCAGTGAAGCCACAATTGGGAAATTTCATTATCAATACATTATATTCGCCATTTAAATAAAAACAAAAACAAAAAAAAAAAAGGTCAGAAAGAGAGTTAAGAAATATTTAAGACAATTTCAATAGCTGAAATCATTAAAAATGAAGTCTTACTCCTATCATTAGTGAGAAAATGTAGGGGGCTGGAGTCACAACAAATCATATACACACAGACACGTGTGTATGTGTAGAAGATGGGTGATGCAAAGACTGCATGAACATATCAGAGAGAAGTCAGAATTCATTGGTCGGACCAAATAAGAAACAAAGAGAAACGAGTGTGTGAACTAGAAATGAATGATTAATAAAACTGTAGTTAGTGTTGAGGAGAAAATGGACGAATCCAGGGATTAATTTGGAAAGACAAAAATGAGAGAAAAAGCTTCTTTTCAAGTGGACAAAGAGAAGCAGGATGAAACGAAGTGTCACTGTCTAAGAGAGAGATATATTTACAACAGTAAGTAGATAAAAGGTTTGAAAATATTAAAAAAGACAGATAAATTATAAGTAGATGTGGTTTCAAGCATGCAAAAAAACAATGTAACAGCTTTTCACCAGTGGTCACTGAAGTTACAACATTGGTCACAGTGACAGTAGTGTCACGTGTTGAGCTAGAGCTTACGTCACTGATACTAGTAGGGCTCTTAGTAGAAGGGCTCATAGTGGAAAAAGATGGACCTGTACAAAAAATAAAGGGTTTTAACATGTCACTGAAATTGATTCATCTATCTTGAAGATGCGAGATGCCAAAATGTTAGAGAAGGCAGAGAGAGATAATAGTGGCGGAGTGGAGAAAAAAAAAAAAAAAAAATACCAGCTAAGGGTTACTAATGTAAAATTGGGTATTATAAAATATTAAAAACAAAATATTACGATTTCAATGGAAAGTTGAAAAAAAAAATAGATGCATGCGTAAAAAAAGTAAAACCCAAGTAGACCAAACTTAAGGTTTTTGTAGATTTAAAAAACAAATGTCAAATAGAAAACAACTTTGAAAAAGTTCATCACCGTATTAAAGCTGAAGTATAGGAAAGGTGCAATGGCAGATTTAAATGGCTAAAAGCAAAAAAGCTTCTGTCTATACTGATCGAGAGGATATCTTGAAAACATTTATTGGTATTTATGGAGAAATGTCTGTGAATGAGCATGTGCATGTGGATATTACACTAATGAGACCAATAGTAGAATTGATAATCCAAAAATAAATATATTTACAAATATATTTATCCAACAAATGGTGTTGAGCACTCAAAGGGCCATTGTCAATACAAGGTGAATGAGGGACCTCTAAGCCTCCCACTTCTTGAAGTGTTCAGAAGTACGAAAGACTGGACAGGAACAAATTTCTCACTGTTGAAGAGGTGATTGGGAGTAATTAGGGTAGAGCTAGAACTGGGAGATGAAGGTTAGTGGGGGCAGACAAGAACGGAATGGTAGGGAGGCTGAGGCTGGAAGAATATATGGAGGAATGAGGGATGATTAGAAAGGGCTGTAGATGAATATGGCTTTCCTTGGCCATATGTATACCAGCACACGATCTCAAATCCTTTTTATGCCTAATCTTTCTCTCAACATGTTAGGCTGAGGAAGAAGTTTGTGTGCTGTGTTAAAATAATGCTTTTTTAATATATTTTTGTGGTGTGTGTGTGTGTGTGTTCATTCAGCTCATATCACCGTGTTCAATGGTGACTCACTATATTCGAAGACGCGCTTTGTTTCAACAAGACAATGCAAACTGCAGACCATCAGAAAAACCAGTAACAAGATTGAAGAATTGGACGGTGTGGAAGTTCTGCCGCATCCAGCCTATAGTCCAGACATTGCTCCATCTGACTATGGTCTCTTCCGATCAAAGCAGCACTTTATGAAAGGTCACCGATTTGAGTCATTCAATGAAGTTGAAGAAGCCTGTCAAGAATTTTTCAATTCAAAGCCAAGGGATTGGTATTTTAACGAAATCTGAAAGCTTGCAGATCATTAGCAGAAGGTCATGGAAAATGATGGTCTTTATTTTAAAGAATAGTAGTTGTTTTTGAATAAAGTCTTGCAAAAAAAAAAAAAAAAAAAAAAAAAAAAAAAAAAAAAAAAACAACATCAACACAGCACACAAACTTTTTCCTCAACCTAGTATTTATAATTTTCAGCCATGCGCATGGCCATTGCATGTCCAGTGGAGAAGGCTAGCTTTATTTCTAATCTCCACAAGTCTCCTGCAGTCTGGCCTCACATTTCACTACCTCGTAGCAAACCTGCTCATACACAAGCATCGTACAATTTGTTTCACACCTTTTGTTACCAACATCTGTAACAACTCTCTGAACTTTCTTCAGCCCATGCTGGAGCACTGCTTTGAAAGATTTAATCTAACAAATCGACCTCCCCAGTACGTATTTTTTGGCTGGTACTTCAACACTCTCTCTCACTGAATGCTAAATTACAGAGATGCAAATCAACACAGGCCGTCAAGCAGTGCAGGTACAAACGCAATATACATATATAAGTTTCCACACAGTTTCTATCTACAAAATTTACTCACAAGGGATGGGTTGGCCCAAGGCATTTATCTAAGGTGCCACTCAGTGGGATTAAACCCAGAACCACGTAGCTGCAAAGTTACCATATTAACCACACAATATGGGTGGGTTCATGTCTGTGTGTGTGTACACAGTATTCTGAGCAAAAAGGTTTGACAATTTTCTTCTGTTGACATTGCTATGCATCCAACACTTCACAAATTAATTTTGTTCTTTAGACACAATGAAGTGAAGGTGATTCACTACTTCGTAAACGATCAAAGTTCAAGTGATCATTGGTACTGTCACAAAAGGACAGGACACACTGAACAACATAATGTACCGTGGTGTCTACACTACAACACCTATCTTCATAGTCGTGCTAGATCGGGTTTGACCAAGAGCCAATCATCAACATTACAAGCACTGAATAATTAGCCTGCGGGGACAAAATATGGAGGCAGGACTTTACCAAATCAATTTGCTTTCAATACCATTTTTTTCTTTATTGCCCACAGGGGGCTAAACATAGAGGGGACAAACAAAGTCAAGTCGATTATATCGACCCCAGTGCGTAACTGGCACTTATTTAATCGACCCCGAAAGGATGAAAGGCAAAGTCGACCTTGGTGGAGTTTGAACTCAGAATGCAACGACACATGAAATACCGCTAAGCATTTCGCCTAGCGTGCTAACGATTCTGCCAGTTCGCCGCCCTTTTGCTTTCAATACCATTATCACAAAATACTGGTTGTGTGTGTGTGTAGATTAATTCTTTTACTGGTTTAAGTCATTTGACTGCAGCTATGCACCTTTAGTCGAACAATTCAATCCCAGTAAAAATTGGATAATTTCACACCCTCTGGTTTTATTTGTCTATTTGTCCTTTCACCTTGTGCTGTATTTTGAATACATGATGTGGTTTTAGAGTCAGGTTTTGACTGCTATTTCAAGCATGGTAGTATCTCTTCGAGACCCTTATTTATAAATTTTTATAATTATTATATAACCTATATAGTTTCTTTTTTACTTTCATGCTGTCACTTGATTTGATTGCTATTTAAAATATGGATCTTATCCTTATTTATATAGTAATATTTGAAATGCATTATTAGCATTAAAAAAATATATACAAACATAAAACCATAAGGAAATGCTGACAAATACTTGTGCTGTTGTCAAAAACTTCTTATTTTGGCACAAGGCCAGCAAATCTGAAGAATGTGTGCGTGCGCGCATTACACCAACGCCAGTACTTGACAGGTACTCATTTTAACAATCTTGGAAGGATCATAGGTAAAATTGACCTTGGCAGAATTTGAACTTAAAGTGCCAAAAGAAATGCTTGGCATTTTGTCCAGCACGCTAACGATTCTGCCAGCTTGCCACATTAAATCACTAAGATTTATAATGATTAATTAAAAAACAGCTCAATTCATCCTTATGATGGTTAATTGCAGGTTTTAAAACATGCCTCCATCTTAAGCAGAAACTAATGTACAATAGACAATGAAATCAGTGAACAAATTGGAGATTTATATTGAGAGAAAAACCATTAAATTTATATAGGCTTTAAAAAGAAACAATCCATTATATTTGAAAATTGTAATGACCAATCAGTATATATATATATACATATATAAATATATATGTATTTCAATTTTGACATGCTTAAACTAAAGTTTTATTCTAAATGTTACTTGTAACCTCCTTCCTTACTGTGCAAAGAATCATTAAAATAGAAAGATTATTAAGTTTTGAAAGAGATAAATATATTAATTTATGGAAAAGTTTTGTCAATTCAAAAGCTATAAATGAAAATTAGTACAGAAAGACTTAATGGCAAGATTAACAAAAAAAAAAAGAAAGAAAAAAAGAATCACTTGAATCACTTATGGATTTCGATGTTTGTCCAGGATCTAAAATATTTCCTGAAAGGAAAAATATAACTTGCAGCAAATCACTAGTAAACAAAACAGCACATAAATCAAATTTCAAAAAAATGCTGGAACAATTAGATAAGATCAAACAATGACCAAGTCAAATAGACAACATGTTAACTCCATCTTGTTGCAGTAGTAGTAGTAGTAGTAGTAGTAGTAGTATTGATTAGTTTCAGAGAAATGATTGAAAACTGTTGAAACTGCAAATGTCTAAAATTAAACACATTTTCACATTGATTATTAGGAAACTATTTTAAGAAAGATCAGTAATAGCTGTACATTGATTGAGATATTGTGGTGTGAAATAAGAGAGAAGGAAAAAAAAAAAAAAAAAAAAAAAAGAGAGAGTCAAACAGCTTCTCAAAACAGTTAATTTATGAAAGAATTTTCAGAGCCACAGAAGTTAATATTGTAGTGACAATTAAGGACTTCAGAGAGAGAGAGAGAGAGAGAGAGAAAGAGAGCAATTTTTCTACAGTTGAAATAAGCTTAACAAGGCATTAAGAAGACCAATTTTCTCTCAACTGGATAAATAAAGATGAGCAGGTGGTACTCGGAGATGATATGTGTCTGTACTAACTACAGTGTAGTTAATTCAGACACATAGAGGGGTAGGGTATCTATGAGGTAGAAAACTAAAAGAAGCCAACAAAGGGCGGTTCCCTACAAATAACCGACTGCTTCTGTTTCTTAACAGAGAAGGTGGGGGTTCCAAAAGCATAGGTAACTATGGAAAAAAACAAGGTAGAAAAAAGAAAGAGCCTCAGTTGGTAATGCTGTGAAAAAGAGATTATATATTGCTTGTGTGTAAAATGCAATATTGCATGAATGCTGACAATGAGGAAAAAGTAGAAACAAAAGAGGAGAATACACACGAATGGAATGCATACTGCTGGTGGGGTGGAACAATGGAATATAGGAGCTGAGAAAAAAGAAATGAGATTGTATTGTACTAGAGAGAGAGAAGGCAGTAGCAACATGTGATATGTATGAGGAAAGAGAGAGAGAGAGAGAGAAAGAGAGAGAGGGGGTGGGGTGGAAGAAATGGTGATAGTTGATGCCTTAAGGATGAATTTCAGGTAGAAGGTAACAGAAGACTAAAATGTGCCAACATACTTTTAGAGATAACTAAGTCAACCCAAAATGAGCATAAAATGGTGATGAGGAATGTTATTAAAAACATGTCATTACAGTTATGATTAGCTTACAAGTAGTTCAGGATATTAAATGTTGAAATGAGGCCTCAACTTGGAACAAAGTTTGCAAGGAAAAAAAATCAGGAGTAGAAGAATACAAGGAAGTTGGTGAGAGTGTTCTTTGTAATAGAAGTACATACAACTGAAAATCAAATAATTTAATGGCTAACTTACCAAAAAACTGACTATAGTCACTTATTTGATAAGTGTTAAGTAATATATTCCTACATGAAGTCTCTAAAGTAGGAAAGTGGTATATGAAGACAAAAAACTAGTTCCAAAATTAAGACAGTTTGATAAGGCTAGAAAATATTTTGATTTGGAAGAGAAATAAATGTAATTTTATTAAAACAAAGAAACTAGAGAGGAATCAGACAGCTTTTAGCCTTCAACAACTTACCTACCTTTCAGCTGGAAATTGGAAAAACAATTTCTTAATTCAATGTATAAATATGAAAATGTATTGCAATAATGATGGATTATATAGTAATTGATCCACGAATAATGAAATGAAACCTTATGAGGTGAATGGATTGGCTCATCAAAAATCAATAATGAAAATTAACAGACAGTAATTGACACCACACATACAGAGAATTTCAATGGCAGAGAATTCAGAATATAAAGCAATGAATTGTTTGAGCTTATAGTCAGTTAACAAATGGGAGAAGAGAAAGAGCAAAAAAAAAAAAAAAAAAACACACACACACCATGCAATAAAGGTTTGTTAAACCAAAAATTGAAAAAAATCCCTTTGCACTCCTACACTAAATATTTCAAGCCATTAAGATATCAAAATTCTGACTGCCCAGATGATAGCACTTTTTTGTTTGTTCATTATTATTTTTTTTTTTAAAGTAGACTAGTTTAAACAATTTTTCATAACTAAAAACTTTGGAAGGCACCTATTTAGTAGGTGGGAATCAATGAGTATTGAGTGGAAAGGGTTAACAGAAAATATGAACAAATAATGGAACTGTTTTAAGCAGATCAATCAATAGGTTGAGAGTGTGTTAGTAACAGAGCAGTTTTATAGAGCAAAATAAAGATTCTCTTGCAGTAGATATTTGGCAGTCTCAGAATTTTGTGAGAAAATATATACATCATCTGCATTGCAGAACTATTTAACAACACACTAAATTGTTAAATTCACTTTCATGATGTGTCAAAATTTGATTGATATATAACACTAGATTCTACATTTGGCTATAAAAATAATGCAAAAAGAGCTCAATACATTTAAAAGAGCTTAATCTTAAAGCAGAACAAATGTGTGCACACAAAACTATTGAAGCTAAGATACATTCCCATTACAATACCCCAAAATATAATCTATTCTAAAAATCAACAGTCACACAATTGAAATCTCAAAGCTATAAGATAATGCATGATTAAACCAAAACAATGTGAATAAATAAGCAATCACATTTGACAGAGCACCTCTACATAGTTGCTTGACCTGCTAAAAATGCAAGCAAACCTCCTTCAAACTTACTCTCTACTATCTTCAGAAAGTATAGAGAGACATTAGTCAATGTAGTCCTAGATATGCAACATACAAGAGAAAGAGTTGGGCATAACTGGAACACCTCTGATCATAGGCCTACTTACTCAGGGCTAAACAACTAGGTTTTATATTTGTGATAAGTTTAAAAGGCAGAGGTAAAAATTTCATTTAGAACTGAAGTGATAAGGAGCAAATATTTTCAACAAGAGCTTAATATCTATCTATAGACATATACACACGCTTTCAAATTCAATGCATACATATAACAGTGCAACAAATAGTAATGCATGCAGTGAATACAGTCAATTTAGGACTGATTGTTCCTATACACAAATATAACATTCAGCTGACAACAATGTTTGAATCAATATTCTTTATTGTTTTTATAGTTGATGTGTGTGTGTGTGTATAATACATACATACTTACACATATGTATACATACAAACATGCATGCAGACAGACACACAAAAATTGAATGAAGCCATGGAATTTAAATCTTTAATCTTGTCAATCTCGAAATTAGTTTTTTAATATTAATTCTGACTGATGTATGTCTACACAAAACGAGAGAGAGAGAGAGAGAGAGAGAGAGAGAGAGAGAGAGAGAGAGAGAGAGAGAGAGAAAGAGAGAGAGAGAGAGAGAATGAGTGTTAAACTATTAGTTTATTTAAATCTTTATCATATACACAGGGTGCGGTGAACAAACTGTCATCTAAATTACCCAAAAATGAAAATAACACCAACATCTCATTTTAACAGATATATTTACCAAAATTGCATAAAAATATCTTGAAATACTAACGAGTAAATTCATTCAATAAAATTGCCATTGGCTTCAACCATGGCATCCACACGACTTCGGAATCTCCTGCAACTCTTCTGGACAGTCTCCTTGTTTAAGTTGGTAGATGCTGCCATAATCCTTGCCTTCAGTTCAAAGGAGTTTTGTTGGTCTCTCACACAACTGTACCCCACACACAATAATCAAGGGGGGATTGCAGTTTGGGGTGTTAGGTTAGGGGTGATGTGGTCAAAGAAATTGTCTGACAGCTATGACTGGGTTCTCCTGCTTGTATGGCATGGTGCAGACTCTTGTTGCCAGACATAGGGTCTTCCAGCAGTCACCCTATTGACCCAAGGAAACACTACCTCCTCCAGGCACTTGATGTAGACCTACGTGTTGAGTCTGAGGCTATGTGGGAAGATGAATGGAGGCATAACGTCACCATCACTAGTAATCACTCCAAACACCATGATGTTGATGGGATGTTTGATTTTTATCACTCTCGGTACAGGTCCTCAGACTGACACCCAAACAGTACAGCATATTGTTTCCAAATTTCTGGCAGTGTGAACTGTGTTGTTGTGCTGTTTTTCTCACAGAGTGCCCAACTGACCCTACTATACTGTGTAGTTGACAAAATCATAAACAATGCGCATGCACGAAATTGAGATTATAAAATGACAATTTACCCATCGCACCCTGTATATACATGTATATAAAAATGAAAGCTATTTGGCAGACTTTTATAAAAAAAAGAAAGAGAAAATTCTTTAACAAAAGAAATTGTAACTTCTTATCCAACTGAAAAGAGAAACAGTTTGCAATTAACTACTAACATAACCAGAAACAATGTTATTGAGTTTTCCTGTCAATAAAGACTGACTAATGCATTTTCGTTATGTTTTAATCTTACAGAAAGATTTACTCCAAATAAGCCCTTAAAAAAGGGATGGGGGACTTAATAATATTGTACAAAGATTAAAGTAGATACGGGCCTAATGTAAACCAGCTTTTTCTTACCCTACACTCAATGAAGGGCAGGAACCAAAAACACTTTCCACCCATCAATGCCATTCTATAAACTCGCCAGGTCACCATATTATACAATTATTCTGGTAAGTTATTGGGACAATATTCCCGAAGTTGTTTTAGGTTTTTAAAAAAGGAAATTAACATAATGTATCCAGGTCCTTGGATAGGAGGAATACAATCTTAATTTAAGTATATTCTAAAACCTTCAATTTAAAATGAAGGAGAAATTAACCAAATATAGAAATGTATTACTTGGAAATTTGTCATGGAAAACTCTGAAGTGAAAAGATGGATGAAAGCTAGAAAAATTCTTCATATGATATATTCAGAGAAAAAGAAGCTAATGAAGTGGATTAATGAGTTAAGAAGCAGAATTAATTAGGAACATGCTGCCTCGTTTTGAAAGTGAAATCTTTATAACACTGACCAAACCGAAAGAAGCTTGAAACATTTCTCTCTCAAAATTTGAATGAAAATAAAAGAAAAGACTGAAGATGAGCAAATATAGATGAATGAATGAATGAATGAATGAATGACTGACAAGACTAGCCATCTGTAATGTTTGGCAGCCGTTAGGGACCAAGGAACGGTTCCCATTACAGTTATTGCAAACTAACCTTTGGTTGTAGCCTTGTAAATATTAGTTTTCGGGTTTGATGCTGTGTCAGCAGGTGATGGATCTGAAATGATTGATGAGCCAGGGGCATCTTTATTTCATTTATGATTGGAGAGATCAGAGTGAAGATGACACACATATACTAGTCGACAGTACAAAGCAGAGTTGAAATATTGCAGAACCAAAAGTGAATTGTTGTCAGTGAAAAGTAATGGAATGTCGATGAATGAACACTTTACATAATGAATGGTTGTTATTGTAAGTAATGGACAGCAGGATAATTAATAAGAAATAATTAGCTATAAAATATTTTATTTAAAAAAACCCTATCAAACAAACATGAAATTTGGCTTAAAAGTTAAATCTGATAATGGTTTAATTAGGTTATCTAAGTGAAGATTATTATTTTTTTTCTATAATATTTCCAGGTATAGTTATGGCCATTATTAAAAAAAAAAAATTTTACCATCACATTTTATATGATTATTGAAGAGAGAATGAAAACACTGAACAGCACTAATGTCATCATGGAATAACTAATACCAAAAAAGATAAGACAATCAAACTGCTTTAATTAACCACACCTCTCACTACGATACACACACACAACACAAAGATATTGACACAAAAGTGAAATATGAAAGAAAAGTCATTGGAGAAGAAATGCCAACATAAAAATATGCAAGAAACACTCGAATAAAGAGTCACTGGATGCTGTCAGAAGATGATACATTCAAGATGTTGATGCATTTGTTTCTAAGAAGCTTCACCAAAACACCACCATCGTATTGGGAGAGAAGTGTTGGATAACACAGCATTCGAACTAATGAAGCAGTTGAAAAACTGTCAAGAAAACAATCAAGAATCTACTGTTCAAGGAGTTTAGGAATTTTGATTTGTGGCACAATGTAGAAGACTAGGAAAAAGTTATATACTGGACTATGCACATGACAAACAAAGAGTGATTGTTATATAAACTGGGATCTCATGCAAGAGCCTTTAAAATTCTTAGTTGATGATTTCTCATGAGAGTCAGGCAGATCTAATAAAGATATGTTGATAAAATGATATACTATGAATGAACAAGGGATGATCCATGCAATGTGATATAATGGAGGTGAAAGTTCAAAATAATGTGGGACATTGTAAAGAAGCTGGTTTATCTCACCATGTTGAGAAGCGTATATTACAAACTTCTGATTTCACGAGTGTGTAATTTATTTAAAGAAGCAGCAAATAACCAAATGCATACAAAGGAAATCAGACAAGAAGCTGAATGGTTCGAGTTCATGTAATGCCACTGAACTGTGCTTCATAGAGTGCAGGTATATTGAAATGATTTAATGATTCACATTACAATCAAATCTACAGTTCTCTACCATCATGTGGCATCTGTAACAAGTGGGGTCTGTACATGTATTTTAAAGAGCCTCAACTTCAATGTCAAGTCACACTGAGTTTACCGTGAAGTTTATGTTAAGAGGACAAATGTTTGTGGAAGACACACACTAACAATATTAACCAAGTAACCAAACCAATCAGAAGATCACTTTTACATTTATTGTATATCAAAAATAAAATGCTTCACTAAGTGCTGCATATTCCTACTGATGGCCACTCGGTACCATCTTTCTGACCAAAAGGTACAACTGTTTAAATAAGGGATGATAGTTCAACCTGTTAGAAACAACAGCCAAATCTCCCTTAAATCACATCCCCAATGTTGTAATAGAAACAAAATCCATTGAAATGTTTCTGAAAACAGCCCTCTGGACATTATATAATCCAAGACACTAATATCTGAAACAGCTCTGATCTTAAGTTGATTTACTCTAGCACTTATCTGGAGCAAAATATGATTAAAATGTTAGGTCAGTTGCTATAACCTTGCACATTCAGACATGCAAATTGCAAGAAAGTTCAGTTTTACTTGAAGCAGTCAAGTAGAGTCTATTGCAAGTAATGGGGAAAGAATTACTCGAGGGGTTTCCTTAAAAAAATATAAAATAAAACAACAAAGTCCTTTCTTGGAACCAGTAGGAGAGCCAATATCAAGAATTATATATCTAGAAAAAAAAGGTAAGTATAGAAACATTTAGCAATACACAAACACACAGAGAAAGGAGGAAAGATTAAAAAAAAGAAAAGATTAAACCAATAAATACATGAAATAAATGTTTCTATTGCTGTAAAATGAGAACATAAAATTTTTTTTAAAAATTCAGTGATTCCAATTTAGCTGTTAAATAAAACTGAAAAATGTTAAAACTTTTTATGCATTTAGCTTAAAATCTTCCCCAATAAATATTGAGCACCACCAGTTCTAGGTATTTCTGGTGCTTCATATTGGTAATAACAGCCAAATTATGTGGAGTGCTTAAAGCAACTTTAGATGAACAAGGTGGTCGGAGGGGTATATTATCTGGGGTGTTTGTAAGGTGCACAGTGAGCTTACCATATTCATCTACATATTCATCTGGATATTCTGCAGAGTAAAAATATACAAACAAGTGTATTTCTAAAATAAATTGTAGACTTCAGTCAATCAATTGGGTTGTTTAGAAATAGTGGAAAATAAATGAAAACTATTTAATGAAGAAAACTTTTGAATTAAGTATGCCACCTTAAATTTAAATTTAATATAATTATTGGAATGTCAATAAAAATGGGTTCATTTAAAGAGAGAAAAAAAAAAAATACAAATAAGACAACATTTAATAAAACACGTAACACAAGCATGATGACATGGTTTGAAGTAAGAGTAAGCAGCAGTGAAAAAATTTCTAATTAATATTCATCATTAAAAAAAAAAAATGTTAAAAAAAAAAAAAAGGACAATTCCACACAGTATGCAAAACAAGATTCACTTAAGCGAAATATTTTTTTCTTTTTTTATATATATATATATATATATATATATATATATACATATATATATATATATATACATGCAATTGAGAGATATTTACTTCTGGACCAATCAGAAGAACAAAAATGTGATTAAAAACTATCTAATAATTATTTTTTAATTAGTAATTTGAATATAAAAAAAAATGTGTGACGATTCAGGTTAAATCTGATTATAGAAGAAATTGCGCAAATTAAAAATTATTTTAAAGTTTACTCTATAAAAAGAACAAAGCTGTTATTTAAAATTCAGTAAAAAAATTATCTAAATAAACAGCAAGTCAGTAAGCCTAATAATCTTATTAGGCTTAACACATAAAGCGCAACGGGCCACGATCGTGGCCCAGATAGATGCATTTAATTTATGGGCGTTTGTTGGGGTCTAATGTCACTCAAACGCTCCAATACCCCCCACCAGAATGCAAGAGGACTAATAGTTCAACTAATGACTTTTCAGATGATGTAAAACTTGCCACCATTATATACTAAGAAGATATGTTTTTTGTTGTCTTTTTTTATGTTTGCATGGTAGTCTCATTTTCATAAAATGTGCTCAGCAGTCCTTGCTATGTAAGTGCAAATCCCAGCGCTTTATGGGTTAATTAAAAACCAATTCTAATATGCTTTTTGTTAACAATTATTTAGGCAACACTGAAATGTGCAAGAGTTCTACTTCAGTTCCATAATTTTTTGTGTCCCTGAAGCCATTCTTACAGAAAGGATAAATATTTATATAAAAAGGTAAATTTCTAAATAAAAATGAGCTGAGATATAAAGATACCTAGTTGAGATATTAATAAACAGAACTTGAAATGCAAAGTAAGGAGTAGTACTCTCATCAGTTTTCCACTATCTACATTGGACTTATTTATGTATTTTGCAGCTTTAATCTGCAAGGTGGATTCACTTAAAATAAATCATTCTCTTTGTTTTCAACAGGTTTGAAAACTGCTCATAGACATTGTGACAGGGCAAACAAGATTACAATATACTAGAAAAAGCTGTTTTGATATGTATCAGTTTATCTAAAAAAAAAAAAAAAAAACAATTGGGAACTGAAGACAGTGACTAGAGTTTAAATTCTTCTAAATAAGAATCCTGTCCAAACATCAAAGACTGACTTTGAAAAATGGTAAGGCATTCAGTGTGAGGCTTTGGTTGACAATCAGAGTGTCTTCAGTGGACCTCATACCCTACGTTCCACCATTGGCTAAGCAATAGAGAGTTCCTGTGATTTTGGGATATGTCCACTCTATATTCCATCATTGGCATACCAACCAAACAACCAACCAACCAACCTAGACAAGGCTGACATTTGACTAACAGCAAATCAAGATAGAATACCATCAATGGAGCACCAAATTAGCTTAGAAGTTTAAGAGGAGGCAATTATGTTTATAGTTAAACAGTTCTAATACATAATCATGCCAGCTAGCAGCAGCACCAACAACAACAACAACGTTTAATATTACTGTATTAGAAGGTAAAGTTCCTTTAAAACTTATTAACTATCAACTGATCAATCATTTAAATGATAGACAACGATTCTTTCCACAATAGACGCAACGCCTGATTTTTTATTTTTATTTTTGTAGTGGGATTTATTACTTCAACTCCAGTCCTCAACTGGTTTATTTAAAAAAGACTAGAAAGATGAAAGGCAAAGTTGATCTGAGTGAGATGTGAACTCAAAATCTAAAGAGTCAGAAGAAATACTGCTATGCATTCTGTCATTCCAGCCCACTTCCTTAATAATAATAATAATAATAATAATGTATAAATAAATAAAATGCCCAAAAGACCTTTGAGAGAAGAGAAATAGATTAAAAGTACAACATTTGATAAAAACTTAAGGAGAATATATAAACCAACGATAAATCTTTATATTTTTTTTTTTTCAGGTACCAGAAGGAAATGCCTGCAGGAACAAGTGCTCATTAAATTTAGCAAGAGAGGTAAAGAATGGTTTGAAGAAGAATTTATAATTCCCTCAATTGTGTTATAGTTCTTACCAGATTCTTCAATACTATCAGGTGAATCTATATGAATATGAAAAAAAAGTGGGAACAATTTCATTTTTAAATTTGATAAACAGCTAAAAATATATTTCTTAGTTACTGTGTTGTAGTACTAATTTTTCTTTTCCTTTTTTCTTTTTTTTAAATTCTTTTTACACTAAAACAGGAAGTAACAAAGGCCTAAAATACATGCTACATATATCATACATAGACATGCAAAACAATTTTTCAATGCTGAAATTATTAAATCTATTTTTAATGAAATTCTTATTTGTGTATTTCAAATCCAAAACATTTAACATCACAGCTCAAAATCAAATCAATTGTAAACTAAATAGAACATTTTTAAATACAGTAATTTAAATAAATAACATAAATAACATTAAATAACAGAAAATAATACTTGGATGATGATAAATAAAAACTGTGTTGGAATCTAATGTCAAATATTCAGTTTTATAAGTACATGCAACAAACAGGAGATAACTATTTTAAATATAACCTTTATAACAACATTTCCAGCAAAAGACAATGGCGGGGAAACTAACACATTTAACCAATATTATGAAGAAATAAAAAGGTAAAGCTTACCTTTTTTTGTCACAATAATCACAGGCCGTGGATTTGAGTTTCCAACTTTATTAGTAGCTACGACCTGGAACTCATAGTATGTATTAGACTCTAAGTTTCTAATTACTGCAGAGGTCTTTCCTTGAACAGTCTTTGTCATATAGTCTCCATTTTCCTTACTGCCGTCAACTACCCAGGGCTCTTTTTCTTTTATATGAACCTGTGTATGTCAAAGGTAAAAAAAGAAAAAAAAAAAAAATTTAAAAAAAGTTTGCAAAGTTCAAATATCACCACTTGCCAATGGGAGGAAAAAAAATGTACAAAGAAAATTGGAAGAAGTGTTCATGACAAATTAATTTTCAAAACACATCCATAAATCAAAAGATACTGTCGAACTATCAGCATCGAGAACTACAAAACAGAAAAGTAAAAACATGCTACAACATTGTACCCTTTTGATACCCACACTTTCTGAGGCCACCCCAGTTTCTGCAATACAAACATCCCATTTTAAAGTGATCTAAATTAAAACCTTCCCTCAAAATTTTACATCAATTTATGTTCCAAAAGCTTGCTAATGACAAAGTTTTTCAAACAAATTCTTCATTATTCTCAAAATTCATCGAGATAAAATCGATAAAGATTTTGGTCAGCCGGGGCCTACAGTGAAATAACTTGTCCTAGATACTGCACAGTAGGAATGAACCCGATACCACATGGTTAAGAAGTAAGCTTCTTAAACACACTACCAATGCCTATATGTGTACATATACACATATGTATACACACACACACACACACATACGCATACACATATGCAATGCATACTTACACATATATACAAAACACAGACCCACATATGCACTGTAGTTTACTCACTTGCAAGTTGATCTAGAAATTAAACACCAAGAAAGCAACGAAACCAAACATGGAAAATGTTAACTTGAAAAACATCAAGAGAATTCTTTACCTTTCTGTATTGAATTGAATAGGACACTATATCTGCTCCACCAGTGCGGGGTTTATCCCAAGTCACCTGGTAACTATGCGGACTGGTTCCATATCTATCTGAGGTAATGAATACATCAAATGGTTTTCCTGAAATTCAACAGCAAAGTTAACAATGAAAAGTATTTTCCCAAATGAACAAGGCAGGTGTATGTGTATGTGTGTGTGTGCGTGTGAGAAAGAAAGAGAGGGGGGGGGGCAATAAAATCATCTTTCTAGTCCATTTTTATCCACACCACTCAATTTCAATTAGGTTCAAGCACATACTCTTCCTATCAGAAACTCTCCCCCTCCTGTTTCTTTCTCATGCTGGCACTGGCTGAACACGTTTTCTGTGACACTGGTTCATAGGCTGATACTTTCCCTGCTGCCAACTCTTTTAGTCCCCTCTTTGGCCATGAAGAGACCCAGTGCACCAATTCTAAAATTGTGATCCACATATCCACACATACACTTTTTAATCAGGAGGAAGTGACTGTGTCCAATGACCTTTGTAAAACTTTCCCGGCTACAGGTGAGGTTGAGATGTAATTGAAGCTTAAACAACTTCAGGAAATACACAGGTGGGAAGGTTGGGGTTGATTGTGGGAGTATAGAGCCAGCTACCTCTGAGGAACAGAATTCATTGTAGTAGCAGCAGCAGCAAAGGTAGAATGAGAAAACAGCAAGGTCAAAGGTCAGGTGTGATAATACAATGTTAATAAAAAAACTTGCAGAGAAAGGCTTAGTACAGGCAATTAGACCCATGTTGTTGTTGTTGGCACTCCGTCGAGGGTTCCAGTTGATTCGATCAACGGAACAGGCTGCTTGTGAAATTAACGTGCAAGTGGCTGAGCACTCCACAGACAAGTGTACCCTTAACGTAGATCACGGGGATATTCAGTGTGACACAGTGTGACAAGGCTGACCTTTTGAATTACAGGCACAACAGAAATAGGAAGTAAGAGTGAGAGAAAGTTGTGGTGAAAGAGTACAGCAGGGTTCGCCACCATCCCCTGCCGGAGCCTTGTGGAGCTTTAGGTGTTTTCGCTCAATAAACACTCACAACGCCCGGTCTGAGAATCGAAACCGTGATCCTATGACCGCGAGTCCGCTGCCCTAACCACTGGGCCATTGCGCCTCCACTAGACTCATGTAAATGTAGTAAAACGGAAATGATGTAAGAAACTGATGTTATGTGAGAAACTATAGAAGAGAGGAAAAAAAAATTGACAGCAAATGCAAGCAGAGAAAAGTATAATTAAAATCTACTTACTAATATTAGGTGTCTCAGAAGATAAATCATATGATGTAGTGCTGAGTCCAACTCTGTTTCCAGCAAACACTTTGAGCTGATATTTGGTTTTTGGAGTCAAGTTTTCAAGTACAACACGCTGGGTTTTACTTGGTTCTACAAAGAAAAGGTTGAAATGTGAAAATTATCAGACAAAAGGCAAAATACATTTAAACTTGCAGGTACTTCTGCTAGCACCATTACATTATCAAAGACTACATCATATTCCTGCAAATAAAATGTTGATTTCCCAGCCCGCCAAACAACCATGCATACCTAAGTGTTATTATGAATGCAGTTAGGCCTAAATTTGATCAGGCACTGATATTGAATGATTTAATCTTCAAATAATGTCAGTCGATTGACAATCACAAGCCAACAAATGAAGTCTCAATGCTGTTGCTCAACCTGATGGAAACAGCTGTTAAATCTCAATTCAAATTACTGTTTTAAAATGGGAAAAGTACATTGGCTAATACGTTAGTGTGCAAAAAGAAAGAGATGGCTATAGTAAGTTGAGCTAAACAACACCAGTAAGAGAATTGTCAAAATAGCAGTAGTTAAACCCTTAAGCTAGTCTTTCACCAAGAGACCATGGGTAACAACTGCAGACTATAATTGTATCGACTCTTCGTTAGATTATATTAACTCGTGCACTTGTTTGATGATTAAATTTGTATTGGACATAAAACTTTTCCTACCTCCCTCTCATTAAACTATAACATATGAAATGTCTAAGGTCGTTTCGGTACTCTTACTAACCCTACTAAAAATAGGGCTACCAATAATACCAATATGGTCCAGAAAGGAAATGTGGTGTCGAGGGAAACTGTAGTGGGAGAGATGTGGTGGTAGTAGCAGGAGCAAAATGGGGAGGAGGGAGATGAAGGTGAGGTGCCCATATGTAATATGGGCATACTCAGTATTTCCAGACCTCAGTTTTGCTGTGATGGGCAAGTCTTTTCAAGGACCATGCATCACCAGGCACCCTGGTCCCCTGTGACACTCAGAGTCCTAAGGTCAGCCCTTACCACCATGTCCCCCATGTCTTTCTCGGTGTCCTTCAACCACAAGCTCCAGCCATGTTTAGTGATTGTCACTTCTTTAAAGAGCAGTCCTCATCCAGACACACTACATGTTCCTACCAGTGCAGTCTTTTTTTTTTTTTGTACATTACATCTGATTCCACTTCAGCTCAGTTTTTTTTATCAGCACATTTATATTATCGTTTATGTATACTTTTATTTGCATATACAACAGAGCATGCTCATTCATTTCTTTCCAGTCTTCTTGCATGTGCGTGTGTGTGTGTGTGTGTGTTATAACATACACACACAATGGGACTGAGTTTCCACCTACCAAACCAACTCACAATGATTTGATCAGCCTAGGATTATAGAAGACATTTGCTCAAGGTCCCACACAGTGAGATTGAACCTACAACCATGGGGTCAAACAAGTGGTTTGCATAACATGAATTACTGTAGAAAAATGTAACTAACCAGGAACTGGGACATCTTTTTCTTCTTTCTTGTCACTGCCACTGGTAACCTGAGTGATATGGTATTGGGTGACAGGGATACCGCCATCACTCTCTGGAGGACTGATGACCAGTGTGATAGTAGTTGGAGTGGGATCAAGTGCATTGACTTTAACAGGACGCTTAGGAACAACTGTAAAAATTAGATGATACATGCACATATATTATTTAGATATATGAAACTAATGGAATACAACAAAAGTACACACGTAAATCTACATACAGCAATACTTCAAAAATCTCAAATTTCAAATCTACACAAGGTTATATTCATACTATTCCATTCTAAAACTTAACAGTCACATCGTTGAAATGTCAAATCTACAAGATAATACAATTGGTTCAAAACAATGCTACTAAATAAGCTTTATACTTGACAGAGTCGTGTGAATGTTAAAGATCATTAAGGAGTAAGAAAATGGCAGAAGCCCTAAGTAGCTGTTTAACAGAGTCTTAAAGAGTGGATATCCACACCAGTCAATCCTGAACCACCTAAAAGTATAAATCAAATACAATTGTTGTTTAGGGGCTTAAAGACTGGAACTTAGTGCTCTTCTGTGCCAGAAGAAGCAACTTCATTTTGGGAAGAATTTCCTACCAAAAAGCCTCCAAAAAGGATTTTAACAGTTTAAACAATATCACACTATTTTTCCTACACCATTAAAAACTCAGAAAAGGAATTTTCCCCCAATACATTTCAACAACTATTTCAGTGAAACACTACAAAATGCTTTTTTTTTTTTAAACTTTATTTCTTAGCTTAGAATGAATGTGATTGAAAAATCCAAACTATGAACAATTTTACAGTGAGACAGTGGACATATGTGGGCAAGGACAAGAGAATACTAAATGTCTCATAATTGATACAAGAAAGTAACATTTTAATAAAAAAAAACAAAAAATCATACCAACCTGCTTTCTTTAAAGTTATTGTTATCTCTGTTGAATCTCTGATGCTGAAAGCTTTGCATTTATAGTCAGTAAATACAGAATTCTCGTTGCTAGGAGTCACCTTAACCTAACAAAAATAACAAAAATGTCAATAATACTGCACAGGAAGATTTTTTTTTTAAATTCACATCCAATTTCCTAATATTAGATAGATTTCTTCAATTATGAAATAACTGTCAGTATTTTATTATTACCACTAAAAAAATCAATTCAATTTCCATATTGCACCACAACAACAACATTATCATACTGTTCCATCTGCAGTCTTATATCAAGCAAACATATTTGTCTCACATATCATCGTTTAACGTCCGCTTTCCATGCTAGCATGGGTTGGACGATTTGACTGAGGACTGGTGAAACCAGATGGCTACACCAGGCTCCAACCAAGTGAAATCAATAAAGTTTTAATATACATTTAATAAATGACTAAAATGAATGGTCATGCCTAGTCATGTGTGTGTGTGTGTAGATATCCACAAGAAATAGGTCTGGAAATGTTATTATGAGAGGTTGTCCTTTATAAATGTGAGAAATGCATAAGAGGAAGAGGAACAAAAAGACTGAGTTTGAAGTGAACAATTATATAGGCAAAGTAGCCGGTCCATCAGATATAGTTGCCGAGATGATGACAATAACTGGCATGATGTCAAAACAAAGAGACACACATGCATGAATTGCACACATGCATATACTAACACTCAGTTGAGGGGGTCCTTATCTTGTGAGTTACATAGTGACGTCACAAATGCTGGTGTCATGAAAAAGAAGCACCCAGTATAGCACATCTACACACACACACACACGACAGGTTTTCTTTCAGTTTCCAACTATCAGATCCATTCACAAAGCTTTGGCTGACCCAGTGCCATAATAGAAAGCACTTGCCTAAGGTATCATGCAGTGGGACTAAACCGCAAATCATACAGCTGGCAAGCAAACTTCTTAAGCACACCATCATGTTTGTGTGACATAAAACACCAACTGTATTCATCACAAACCCAAATTTCCAAATAGCCCATCTGATATATTGATACTTACTTGGAGTAAGCTGGTCATCTGTTCTTGACCTTCTATTTTGAATATTTTATACGTCTCAGTATCTCCTTTAATTTCCTCCTTATCCCTTTTCCATGATATTATAGCTTTGGGATAACTTTTGGCAGTGCAGGTTATGTTGGCTTTGTTGCCCATCCAATTGTAAGCAGTAGTTGGAGTATTTATAAAAACAGGTTTATATTCAACCCGGAGGTAGGTTCGCTTGGCATCGTTACCAGCCTCGTTATCTCCAAAACAAGTGTAATTATCAGCATCGCTAGCTTTCAGAGAAGCAATGGTTAAAGTCAATTCTTTATCTGGCCGATTCTTGGTTTCTTTAACTAATACTCCATTCAACTGTTAAAAGACATAAAATAGTAAAGTAGAAAATAAAGAAAAACTCATTTTAATCAAAAAATCGTGTGAAATTTCATTGTCAACCAATTGTTAATTTTGCTAACCTCTTCACCAATAGGGAAAGGAGCATCGTTACTTCTTTGCCAGGTAAGTGATGGTACTGGAACACCTTTTCCTTTACAAACTAAAGTGATTGATTCACCTTCTTTACCATCTCCACTTCGAGGGATTTCAACTGAAGGAGGAACTATAAAATAAAATTTAAAAAAAAAAAAGAGAATTTTGAAATGATTGAAGTTCAAATTTCAGTACAGAACATGTTGGTTAACATTATTACAACACAACTTCACCAACTAGTTTTTGTTACTTCAATACACACATTTTATATATATATATATGGTTGGCACTGTCGCTTACGACGACGAGGGTTCCAGTTGATCTGATCAACAGAACAGCCTGCTCATGAAATTAACGTGCAAGTGGCTGAGCATTCCACAGACATGTGTACCCTTAACGTAGTTCTCAGGGAGATTCAGTGTGACAACGCTGGCCCTTTGAAATACAGGTACAACAGAAACAGGAAGAAAGAGAGAGAGAAAATTGTGGTGAGAGAGTATATATATATATATATATATATATATATATATACGGATTACACTGGACCCATCTTCTGATTGGAAATCGCTTCAATATACCACGACGTCTAAAAAACTTTTGAACTTTTCGCATTATTATGATTGACCGTTGACTGAACACTATTCAATTTTTTTTCTCCGTGTTTTTCTCCTTGTCTCCGTATTCTTTCTGTTGAAGAGCGTAGCTCGAAACGTCAAAGACTTTCCGTATTCCCGAGCGTCATACTAATATATCCTTTTGTTATTTACACCACCTGTCCTCGTCTGTTATTATTTGTATATTCTCCCATATATATATATATATATATATATATATATATATATATATATATATAATTGTAGTAATATATAGTAATAAACACAGAAAACAAAAGATTTTATTTAAGTCCTATCACACTGTGTCCCCAGTATACTGGAAATAGCTTAACCATCTGGGTTCCCAACAAAGCAACAATGAACAATACATGCAGGGAAAATATAAAATACTAAAAATAGACAACTGATCACATTGCAGCTTTGTAATCAAAATGTATTTATGACTCATTGATAAGGGTGTCCCACACAGCTGCTGTTGTTTTACTTTTTGCTTTTAAAAGGGGGAAAGGGGATGTGATGATCCCAGCACTTTGTCTAGTAAACAAGCAAAGGACTAGAGCCACTGCAGTTGAAGAAATTATTGAGAACAAGTTTACTCTTGTGCAGACAATCAAACAGGTGAAAGTGGAGAGGAAAATAGCAAATACAGTTGCTGAGAGATAGGCCTGTTATTGTTGGTGCTGTTCACCTGAAGCCTTTTTTTCTAATTTTTGTGATTTTATGCATTAGTTTGCCTGCAATCATTACTCTTGAGTTGTGTATGCAACTATTTATATTTTTGTTTAGGATCCCAGGTGGAGGGTAAAGTTAGACACAGGGGGTCCAGATCAGAGAGGGTTAAACTTTGTAAAGCATACACGCTTCATTAAATAATCAGTCATTATTAGGCCAGGCAATTATATCAGATGCCATAACATAATTGATTTATTCCTCAGCACCTGCAGAGCACACACATACCATTAATTTACTTTAAGAAAAGCTTACTTACCAAGAATAGTTACTTCTGCAGTAGCACTGTCATTGCCACCAATGTTATATGCCACACATTTGTATTTACCTCCGTCACTTTTTTTTACATTAGACACCTTTAATTTACCAGCAATGTTATCCATTTCAATTCTTGAATCTGACAGTTCTTGATCGTTCTATGCAGAAATTAAAATTAATTAGTTGCATACAGTGTTCTTAATTGTTTCTGTCAATAATAAGTTCTTTAGCATACAGAAATGAGAAAAAGAAAAATGTTCAAAACGCACCTTAAACCACATATATTTAGGATTAGGGTCTCCTGATGCTTTGCAACTTAATGATAACTCTGACCCTTCAACAGGCTTGCTCACTTCTGGTGGCTTTGATATCTTGGGAGGTACTGCAAAGAGACAACACTCATACAGAAAAAGCAATCACAATATCAAAGATTAGTATTGTTAGTAGTAGTAGTAGTAAATGAATCAAACAGAGAAAACCTTAATCCGTATCGATACCTACATGTGGAGATGCAAATTATTAAATAACCAGCTAGCTTGAAATAGATAGATAAACAGAGGGCTAATCATCTACTGAGGTAGCTAAATAGGTAGGTAGGTATGTAGGCTATCGCACAATGGTTATAAAAACCCATTACCACACAATGGCTGTAAAAGCAATTGGAAAGACTCAATCTTGAAGACATGATTTGATTAAAAGACTTAATAGTCATTAGTGAAACTCGTTTGATGAATGATCAACTAGTTCCCCTAGCAGCAGCCCTTTTAGCATGATTTAATGGAAGTTTTTGCTATGCTCCCACCAAATGATTTAGTAATATTATAATTGAAGATGGTGTTTAGTCTAAGCAACAAGCTTCCGTACAATCTCTATCTACCTAACGACTCACAAGGCTTTAGCCAACTTGGAAAAACAGTTGTCCAAGGTGCTACACCAATGTAATCAAGTGATAGTGAAGTAAACTTCTCAAAGTGATTAAACCAAATTCATTCTGGTTTCTTTACCCCACCTCCCACATGTGTGTGTGTGTGTTACTTACTGTCATGCCAGCAGTGTTTATTTTTCAAACTAAAGTTCACCATTGGTATATACCCAAAGATTTTAGCATCTTTAAATTAATGTAATGAGAAAAAAAGGGAGGAAGGGAGGGAGATGTAATTGAGAAGTTTGCTTTACAACCATGCGGTTTAGGTTTTAGTCCCACTGAACAGCAGCACCATGGGAGAGCACGTTATAACAAGATGGCCCCCGGGTGGCTGACCACTGCTTTCAGAGTGAATTAAGTAGACAACTGTAGAAAGCTCACTGCATAAATACGTGTGTGTGTGTGTGTGTGTGTGTGTGTGTGTGTGCTTCCATGCGTGTGAATGTTGACGTGTCATGGCTTCACTTATGTCTAATGCTGTTTACATTCCTTGTTGACACGACTAGTTACTCCTTCAAAAACTGGTGGAATAAGATAAGAGGGGTGCTGGATGAAGAAATGAACACACACACACACACAGCAACAGCAATAAAGAGAAGCACCCGCTAAGAACATTGTTACAACCAACTACAATAAGATAAACAGACAGGTACGATTTTACCTCAATACAATCAACAGAAAACAACAGATGTTAAATGAAAAGAAGAAATCTATTTTTTCCATTTCTACTTACCAACAACTTTAACTATGATTGATTTCTCATCATACGAACTTTTCGAAACAATTTCTGCTTCCAAAACATATTCTCCATTATCAGCTTCAGTAATATTCTTAATTATCAAGCCATCAGCATCCACTTCGTAACGTCCAGCTAAATAAGAGAATCATAATTTTTCAGATTAAAATATTCAAATCTCAAAGTACAGTGTAAAACATCTTTTAAGCATTGTTTTCCTTTTAAATAAAATACTTCAAAGGCATCTTTAACTTCTATGTCTTGTACTGGATATATATTATAACAAAGCAGGGGGGAGAAAGTATATACACAAACGCACTACTATTACACGAGACTCAACATTCTATATCAAAGGCTCACATTGAACTGCTACCAACACAAGCTCACAGTTCTTTATAGGAAGGAATCAGTCCACCTCTTAGTCTCTTGCAGGGTGGTCGGAATACTTCCACAACATTCATTCTAAAAACATAAATATTATTCATCTTTAATATTTAGTTTCATCCAAAACCATCACCTAGTTGCCTAGCAACATATGTAGAGAATAAAGTAGGAGAAATGAAAGATGGGAGATGGCTTTTAGCTGGTCCATTGCTACTAGAGAGATGAGAGCACATGTACCCAAAAGTAGCAACCTTGATGACTGCCATACAAGTACAGTTACACAATAAAAGAGCAATTTCAAGTAAACACTTGTGTACTGAAGCTGCTAAGATGACATTTCATCTCATCAAGTGGTGAAGTAGCTCTATATAGATATATATATATAGAGAGAGAGAGAGAGAGAGAGAGAAAGAGAGAGAGAGAGAGAGAGAAAGAGAGAAAGAGAGAGAGAAAGAGAGAGAAAGAGAGAGAGAGAGAAAGAGAGAGAGAGAGAGAGAAAGAGAGAAAAAGAAAGAGAGAGAGAGAGAGAAAGAGAGAGAGAGAGAGAAAGAGAGAGAGAGAGAAAGGAGATAAAGGAGATAAATCACAATTTATTTGTGATCAGAGCTGTTCGAAAACTGTCGTTATACTATATATATAGATCGTTGACCAAACACCATTCAATTTTTTTTCTCCGTGTTTTTCTCCTTGTTTTCTCCGTATTCTTTCTATTGAAGAGCGTAGCACGAAACGTTAAAGACTTTCTGTATTCCCGAGCGTCAAACTAATACATCCTTTTGTTGTTTACACCACCTGTCCTCGTCTTGTTTTTTTTCGTACATTCTCCTATATATATATATATATATATATATATATATATATAACTGTGAAATCAAAATCAATGATGTGGCAGTGGAACATTAAAAGCACATCTGAGCGTGATCCTTGCCAGCGCCACCTTACTGGCACATGTGCTGGTTGCAAGAGGAAAAACAACATTTGGGCGTGGTCAGATTGGAGCCTGGTGCATCAAACTGCCCAACCCAGCATGGAAAGCAGACGTTAAACGATGATGATGTACATATAAATAAATAAATATATATAACAAGCCCTTGTCATTTTACTTTATTGCTAGATGAGGTAACTCTCAGACGAGGGTTAACACCTTTGTAATTGCTAACGTATGAAAAAACCCTACTAATTTTGGTGTTATAATAAAAAACAAAAGACATACCTGTAATAATTTTTTTCAGTTTGTGTTTCCACTGAATTTTGGGAGCAGGGTCTCCTGTTGCAGTACATCGGATTTTGGCATCTTTATAAATAATTGGTTGCTGTACTTCTTCACAATTACTAAAACCAAGTGGCCCTGTGGAAAGAAGAAAATGCTTCAATACTCTCTTCTTTATAACTGTGAAGCAGTTCACTGACCATTATGAAGTTTTTCTTTTTTTTTTTCTTCTTTTGACAGTAAAAAACATTACCGGTACCAAGACTAATATTAGATGACATTAACTAGATCTAAATTTACCTCAAAGTCTGCATGGGAACAATATGCTAGGTTGCATATTTACCATATGTACAGAGATATGTTTAGATATTTATGTGTGTGTATACATTACAACAAACAACCTAACAAACTCATAGTGCTGTCAGAAGACTAAAAAACTGTGCACTTGAAAATGACAAAGTAAATTGGATACAAGTGTTGCACTTCTCTAGTGTGATAAAACCGACACAATGTTGAATCCCATTCGTGGAAAAGCCATTTCTGAATGGCTTGGTCTAGCAAGCAACATGAGCCCTGTATGTTTAAGTGGCTTATTTTGCTTGTACTGAGTATGTAGTTAAGAGGGGGGAGGGGCACTGAAAAATTCATAGGCTGACTTAGGAGTTACCATACAGTGATTAAACTTGGCATGCATTAAATTCAACCTTTACTGATACTAACTGCATTGTTTTCTTTCCGGATAAACCCACATTAGATACAGAATTGAGGACTTGGAAAAGTGGTACTAGAGACATTTCGTGAAAATGGATAAAATTTGGAACTGTGGTGTTATCAAATATCTGCAGAAAAAGGGGTTAGCTACCCAGGACAGTCATGCTGACATGGCTGCTACATTAGGGGGAAGATGCTCCAGCTTTATCAACTGTGCGAAAGCAAGCAGTTGAATTCAAGAGGGGTAGGGAGAGTCTTGAAGATGACCTGAGGTCTGGACATTCTGCCACAGCCATCACCCAAGAAAACAACTAGAATATCACCGTATAGCATCTTGGCCAACATTCAACCATTGAAGCAGAATGGATAAAATAAGTGTCTTCTAGGCCCTAAGCCTTGAGAGTAGATTTGGTAGATGGAAACTGAAAGAAGCCTTCAATTATGTGCGTGCATGTGTCTCTCTTATCTTGACATGTTCTAATTGTAAAGGAACATCACTCACATAAGCATGGTGCTGTTTTGTTCAAAGGATGGGTGGAAATATTTTGCTTGGTAAAAACACGAGTTAATGAAAGAATAGCACCTGGCCATACAAGATGTGTCTCAACGAATTGGGCCTGATCCATGCCAAGTATAGATGAGTGAATGTTAAAATGACAATATACACTCAATCATTATTTAAAACAACAACTGAGAAGAAAGAACTTACGGTATATTTTCAATGTTGTGATGGCTTCTAACTTCTTGCCATTTACTTCAGCTCTGCAAGCATACACTCCAGCATCACTTGTTTTCAACTCCTTCAAAATGAGTTTGCTGCTGAATGGTGGCTCCTTACGAATTTTGATGCTAGAAAAATTAAGAAAAACCAAAATGTCCTTAAGTCAAAATTACACTTAAGCATAATGGATAAAATCTTACAAATGAATTTAAAAACAGAATTTTCAATATTGAATATTTAAAATCTAGAATTTTTATTAGACTAGGAAAATTACAAAATCTTATTTACTGAATAAATATTATTCCACTGTAATTTGCTTAAATCAACACTTAAAGATATTTTGGCTTATAATGGATAAAACAAAAGAAACCATGAGAAAAAGAAAGATGTGAAGAAATTTCTCTAGTTTTAATCACTCATCATTCATTCAGCTAACTCATAAATACTAACATGCTGTACTTTGATTTAAAATAACTTTCAAAATTTGTAATTCTTTAATTTTTAAAATAACTTTCAAAACTCCTAATTCTTTAAATTTTTGCAGTATTCTCTCCGTTTCACAACCCATGTGTTTCTAAACTTCGCCACATTTTCCTCAGCAATCTCTCCTCCTCTCTCTAAAATTCGTAAAGATTCTTGCCTTGTTTTATAACTTGCGTCTTTCTCATACTTGTCACGATTCTTCCATCGATAAAGTCTTTCAAAGCTCTCTCTCAATCTCTATTCCTTACAAGTGGCTTCTTGGCTGCTATTTCCTGAGGTGAAGCTGGCCATTGCTTATCCACAATGCACCCACCCATTCCCACCACCTATACCAAAAATCTCTCCTCTTATACCAGAAACTCCTCCAGGGCTCTGCCTTGCTTCTGTACCAGAAGACTTGCATGGCTCCCTCCCACCACCACCAGCAGCAGCAATCATCCACACTACTGCATGCGCCAAATGATGTGTTACCTAGTAAATTAACAAACCACCTACCCCTTTCTCTCTCTACATAATGACCAACCAATAGCAGCTCATAAACCTAATTTTAAACACTGACCTATTTTTGTTTGCAGCAATAACACTTAATATTTATAATGCTTACATTTCACTCACTCTCAATAGGGGCAACAATTTTAACCTGCTTGAATGATGGTAAGTTAAAGTAAGAATAGCTGATGTGGCATGTCTACTATCAAACGATCATTGAACGTTTTTCAAGTGCTAAATTCCATTTCTCCTCCCCATGTTCCCTCCCACAACTCTTTCCCAGTTTTCAGAGTTGGCACTGTCAATGTAAGCACATTAAAAGGTAGAACTAGGGAGATTACTGAGATGCTTGATTGGAGGCGTGTTGATGTATGTTGCATTCAAGAGGTAAGGTGGAGAGGAACTTCAGCCAGATTCCTCACAAGCGAGACACATAAGTATAAAATTTTCTGGGAAGGTAACAGTGACCGGGCAGGTGGTGTTGGCATTCTTCTTGCAGGGATAAGGTCAGGCTAGTTTTCCAGAATAGTATAACAACAATTATCTCTGCCTACACCCTCCCAAGTGAGCCTACCAAATGAACAAAAGGATCACTTTTATGATATTCTTCTACAGGCTACTTCAAATGTATAAAGACAGGTGTATAAAGAAGTGCCGATCTCTAAACTGTGAAGGGAACCTGTAGTAGAGGTAGACCCAGGAAGTCATGGGACAAGGTGATAAAGCATCATCTTTGAATCTGAGCCTCACAGATGCGACGACTAGTAACCAAGACCTTTGGCAACATACTGTGCTTGAGAAGACCTATTAGGCGTGGCCAATGATGGTGGCACGTGAAACGCACCTTTCGAGTGCTAGGCTTCTTGGAGACAATGACAAATGATCAAGACCATCGGCATTATGCCAGGCTTGAGAAAAAGACCCATCAAACCAAGTAGAATTCCAGTCGTGACAGATACTGGTGTCACACAAATGGCATGTAAAAGCACCCATTACATTCACAGAGTGGTTGGCATTAGAAAGGGCAACCAGCCATAGAAACCATGCCAAAACAGACTGGAGTCTGGTGCAGCCTTCCAACTTGCCAGCCCTGGTCAAACTGTCCAACCCATGCCAGCATGAACAATGGATGTTAAATGATGATGATGTGAGTGAATGTGAGGAAGGAGGGAGAGAAAGAGGGTATAACATTCAAATATTCTTTTGTAAACACTTTATTTACAGGTATCTAAAAATACCTTTTTTGTTTAGTTTTTACAATTATTTAAATAATATATTGTTCTTTCTAGCAATTTCAACTTTATTAAGTAACCATTTTAATTAATCATTCATATATTTGGAATCGACCAGACGTAAAAAAAAGTCTTTTTATTTTTTAATTTATTATTTTGATTTATTTGACAGGAGGAAATGCATTTGCTGAAGATATTTGGTAAAGTTAGAGCATGGAGACAAAATGTAGACATTCATTAGAGAGGATGACATGCAGAGAAAGGAAAGAGAGAAGAAAAAAACATGGAAAATGAATTACTGACGGGACAATATGATGACAATGATGATAATGAACAAAGAGGAAAGGCACCCACCCCCACCAGAGTGAAAGTGTAATTACAAAGTTGGTAGTTTGTATTAAATAGATGACAATCACACAAAAAAATGAATGAATGAATGAAATGCAACAGATAAGGAAACAATAATTTGAGTGTCAGTATCATGAGAGAGATAGAAAGAGAGAGAGAATCAAGCATTGACAAAGCAGAATATGTTAATGAAAGGTTTCAGAAGAGAAAACAACATACAAAATAGTAATACAACACCCTTATATACATCTATGTACTATATATATATGTGGAGGCGCAATGGCCCAGTAGTTAGGGCAGTCGACTTGCGGTTGTAGGATCATGGTTTCGATTCCCAGACCGGACGTTGTGAGTGTTTATTGAGTGAAAAGACTTAAAGCTCCGCGAGGCTCTAGCAGGGCGTGGTGGCAAACCCTGCTGTACTCTTTCACCACAACTTTCTCTCAATCTTTCTTCCTGTTTCTGTTGTAGCTGTATTTCAAAGGGGCCAGCTTTGTCGCACTTTGTATTAGGCTGAATCTCCCCGAGAACTATGTTAAGGGTACACATGCCTGTGGAGTGCTTAGCCACTTGCACGTTAATTTCACAAGCAGGCCATTCCGTTGATTGCATCAACTGGAACCCTCGTCATCGTAACCAACAGAGTGCCACGATATATATATATATATATATATATATATATAAACATAATTTATTCCCGTCTGTAAAACTGATAGTTTATATATTATTAAAATGGTCAGTGATTATTTTCGATTTAAACACATTTAGATTAATATTATTGGAAATTATAAAAACATTTTACGGCCTTTGTAAATTTTCTTAATTATTTTATCCATTTGAATTTTGTTGTTCTTTCATTGTACTTATGTATTTGAACTTTAAAACTCATGCTCCTAAACATAGGTATTTTAAATCAGTATTTTTTTGCAATTTGGCAGTCCTTTACATGGAATTTCCTCTGTCTTTTTGAACCAAGGCTCTGAAGAGGCTTACATACAGAAATAGGAATTTTTTATAAATCAACTAATGTATATAAGTCAAAACAAATTGTTGGCTTTAGATATATATTTTTTCATTTGTTATGTTATTTTATATTATATTTTTTTATATTGTTATACTATAATGTAAATAGTTTGTCAATCGTAGTTCTCTATTTCATTTAATTAAATCGAAATTGAACCAAATTCGATGACTGGCACCCGTGCCAGTGGAGCGCTAACAGTACCATCCGAGCGTGATCATTGCCAAGGCAGCTGTCTGGCTTCCATGCCAGTGGCACGTAAAGAGCACCATCTGAGCGTGATCGTTACCAGCATCACCTTACTGGCACTTGTGCCGGTAGCACATGAAAAACGTTCAAGCGAGGTCATTGCCAGTGCCACTGGACTGGCTCCTATGCAGGTGGCACGTAAAAAACACCCACTACGCTCTCAGAGTGGCTGGTGTAAGAAAGGGCATCCAGCTGTAGAAACTCTGCCAGATCAGATTGGAGCCTGGTGCAGCTATCTGGTTCGCCAGTCCTCAGTCAAATCATCCAACCCATGCTAGCATGGAAAGCAGATGTTAAACAATGATGATGATGATGATGATTATATATATATATATATATATATATTACATATAGTACATAAATGCACACATTACTTTATGCTTCAGTCATGCTGTACCACCTTTAAATGGTATGGTTGGTTGATTATAATGACCCCCACCCACAGTATTCATGGAACGGGTACTTATTTCAGCAATCTTGCAAGGACAAATGTAAGGTAAATTCAAGCTGGGCAGAATCTGAACTTTAAACAAATGTAGCTAAACACTGCAAGGCATTTGGTCAGACAATGCTCTGACACCCCTTGGTTACCCCCACCACCACCTACTTATAAAATAAATAAAAAAAGGACATCCATATACAAACAAATGCAAGCAGAGTAAAAATGATGATGATGGCTGAAGATAGCTAACACTTAAAACTAGAGAACAGAAACAAAAGTAAATACAATATGACAATGAAGCTTAGCGGCTGAGAGAAATTGTAGAGAGTAAAAGATAAAATCCAGTCTGAAAAGCTTAGGTTTTATGGAAACAACATGTGATAATTTTTAATTTACTTGGTCTTTAGTTTACTATTACAACACAAGAAGTTTGGAATAATGAAGGGTCAAGTAAGGACAGAATATGATGAATGATTATTAAAAGAAAAATGAAAACTGAAATAGTTCTGTTCAGTCCCACAATTAAGTTTCTAGTATTTTCAGAGATATCAACTACTTTATCTTCGTTTATGATCATAGCAATGTGAAAGAAGCTACATTGACAGCTCAATAAATTGATTTTCAGATTACACAGGCAATTTTAATTCAAGCAACATCTTGGTGTCATGCAATATATATATACATTCATACAATATATATGAGATAATTTTAAAAATTTATATATAAATATTGTATAGTACTGCACTGGTATTATTTACCTCGGACTGAAAAGAAGATATGAGAGAAATAATTTGTTAAATGTATTAAAAAAAAGAAAAAAAAAAAAACTGCAACATGACAAATTTAATGACATACAATTTGTAACAGAAATGAATTTTAAATAATTTCAACAGAAAAGTCAAAACTAAATTTAACCATCCTATGCCAAGTGTTATATTTAATAGTAATTCCATGGTTATTTTGAAGACTATGATACTGTTATGAATTTACAGAGAAGTATAAATTACATCTTTTCTCTTTATCTCCTTTCTCTCTCTCTCTCTCTTTCTTTTTCTCTCTTTCTCTCTCTATATATATATATATCTATATAGAGCTACTTCACCACTTGAGATGAAATGTCATCTTAGCAGCTTCAGTACAGAAAGGAGATAAATCACAATTTATTTGTGATCAGAGCTGTTCGAAAACTGTCGTTATACTATATATATAGATCTCTATTCCTTACAAGTGGCTTCTTGGCTGCTATTTCCTGAGGTGAAGCTGGCCATTGCTTATCCACAATGCACCCACCCATTCCCACCACCTATACCAAAAATCTCTCCTCTTATACCAGAAACTCCTCCAGGGCTCTGCCTTGCTTCTGTACCAGAAGACTTGCATGGCTCCCTCCCACCACCACCAGCAGCAGCAGCAATCATCCACACTACTGCATGCGCCAAATGATGTGTTACCTAGTAAATTAACAAACCACCTACCCCTTTCTCTCTCTACATAATGACCAACCAATAGCAGCTCATAAACCTAATTTTAAACACTGACCTATTTTTGTTTGCAGCAATAACACTTAATATTTATAATGCTTACATTTCACTCACTCTCAATAGGGGCAACAATTTTAACCTGCTTGAATGATGGTAAGTTAAAGTAAGAATAGCTGATGTGGCACGTCTACTATCAAACGATCATTGAACGTTTTTCAAGTGCTAAATTCCATTTCTCCTCCCCATGTTCCCTCCCACAACTCTTTCCCAGTTTTCAGAGTTGGCACTGTCAATGTAAGCACATTAAAAGGTAGAACTAGGGAGATTACTGAGATGCTTGATTGGAGGCGTGTTGATGTATGTTGCATTCAAGAGGTAAGGTGGAGAGGAACTTCAGCCAGATTCCTCACAAGCGAGACACATAAGTATAAAATTTTCTGGGAAGGTAACAGTGACCGGGCAGGTGGTGTTGGCATTCTTCTTGCAGGGATAAGGTCAGGCTAGTTTTCCAGAATAGTATAACAACAATTATCTCTGCCTACACCCTCCCAAGTGAGCCTACCAAATGAACAAAAGGATCACTTTTATGATATTCTTCTACAGGCTACTTCAAATGTATAAAGACAGGTGTATAAAGAAGTGCCGATCTCTAAACTGTGAAGGGAACCTGTAGTAGAGGTAGACCCAGGAAGTCATGGGACAAGGTGATAAAGCATCATCTTTGAATCTGAGCCTCACAGATGCGACGACTAGTAACCAAGACCTTTGGCAACATACTGTGCTTGAGAAGACCTATTAGGCGTGGCCAATGATGGTGGCACGTGAAACGCACCTTTCGAGTGCTAGGCTTCTTGGAGACAATGACAAATGATCAAGACCATCGGCATTATGCCAGGCTTGAGAAAAAGACCCATCAAACCAAGTAGAATTCCAGTCGTGACAGATACTGGTGTCACACAAATGGCATGTAAAAGCACCCATTACATTCACAGAGTGGTTGGCATTAGAAAGGGCAACCAGCCATAGAAACCATGCCAAAACAGACTGGAGTCTGGTGCAGCCTTCCAACTTGCCAGCCCTGGTCAAACTGTCCAACCCATGCCAGCATGAACAATGGATGTTAAATGATGATGATGTGAGTGAATGAATGTGAGGAAGGAGGGAGAGAAAGAGGGTATAACATTCAAATATTCTTTTGTAAACACTTTATTTACAGGTATCTAAAAATACCTTTTTTGTTTAGTTTTTACAATTATTTAAATAATATATCATTGTTCTTTCTAGCAATTTCAACTTTATTAAGTAACCATTTTAATTAATCATTCATATATTTGGAATCGACCAGACGTAAAAAAAAGTCTTTTTTTTTTTTAATTTATTATTTTGATTTATTTGACAGGAGGAAATGCATTTGCTGAAGATATTTGGTAAAGTTAGAGCATGGAGACAAAATGTAGACATTCATTAGAGAGGATGACATGCAGAGAAAGGAAAGAGAGAAGAAAAAAACATGGAAAATGAATTACTGACGGGACAATATGATGACAATGATGATAATGAACAAAGAGGAAAGGCACCCACCCCCACCAGAGTGAAAGTGTAATTACAAAGTTGGTAGTTTGTATTAAATAGATGACAATCACACAAAAAAATGAATGAATGAATGAAATGCAACAGATAAGGAAACAATAATTTGAGTGTCAGTATCATGAGAGAGATAGAAAGAGAGAGAGAATCAAGCATTGACAAAGCAGAATATGTTAATGAAAGGTTTCAGAAGAGAAAACAACATACAAAATAGTAATACAACACCCTTATATACATCTATGTACTATATATATATGTGGAGGCGCAATGGCCCAGTAGTTAGGGCAGTCGACTTGCGGTTGTAGGATCATGGTTTCGATTCCCAGACCGGACGTTGTGAATGTTTATTGAGTGAAAAGACTTAAAGCTCCGCGAGGCTCTAGCAGGGCGTGGTGGCAAACCCTGCTGTACTCTTTCACCACAACTTTCTCTCAATCTTTCTTCCTGTTTCTGTTGTAGCTGTATTTCAAAGGGGCCAGCTTTGTCGCACTTTGTATTAGGCTGAATCTCCCCGAGAACTATGTTAAGGGTACACATGCCTGTGGAGTGCTTAGCCACTTGCACGTTAATTTCACAAGCAGGCCATTCCGTTGATTGCATCAACTGGAACCCTCGTCATCGTAACCAACAGAGTGCCACGATATATATATATATATATATATATATATATAAACATAATTTATTCCCGTCTGTAAAACTGATAGTTTATATATTATTAAAATGGTCAGTGATTATTTTCGATTTAAACACATTTAGATTAATATTATTGGAAATTATAAAAACATTTTACGGCCTTTGTAAATTTTCTTAATTATTTTATCCATTTGAATTTTGTTGTTCTTTCATTGTACTTATGTATTTGAACTTTAAAACTCATGCTCCTAAACATAGGTATTTTAAATCAGTATTTTTTTGCAATTTGGCAGTCCTTTACATGGAATTTCCTCTGTCTTTTTGAACCAAGGCTCTGAAGAGGCTTACATACAGAAATAGGAATTTTTTATAAATCAACTAATGTATATAAGTCAAAACAAATTGTTGGCTTTAGATATATATTTTTTCATTTGTTATGTTATTTTATATTATATTTTTTTATATTGTTATACTATAATGTAAATAGTTTGTCAATCGTAGTTCTCTATTTCATTTAATTAAATCGAAATTGAACCAAATTCGATGACTGGCACCCGTGCCAGTGGAGCGCTAACAGTACCATCCGAGCGTGATCATTGCCAAGGCAGCTGTCTGGCTTCCATGCCAGTGGCACGTAAAGAGCACCATCTGAGCGTGATCGTTACCAGCATCACCTTACTGGCACTTGTGCCGGTAGCACATGAAAAACGTTCAAGCGAGGTCATTGCCAGTGCCACTGGACTGGCTCCTATGCAGGTGGCACGTAAAAAACACCCACTACGCTCTCAGAGTGGCTGGTGTAAGAAAGGGCATCCAGCTGTAGAAACTCTGCCAGATCAGATTGGAGCCTGGTGCAGCCATCTGGTTCGCCAGTCCTCAGTCAAATCATCCAACCCATGCTAGCATGGAAAGCAGATGTTAAACAATGATGATGATGATGATGATTATATATATATATATATATATATATATATATATATATATATTACATATAGTACATAAATGCACACATTACTTTATGCTTCAGTCATGCTGTACCACCTTTAAATGGTATGGTTGGTTGATTATAATGACCCCCACCCACAGTATTCATGGAACGGGTACTTATTTCAGCAATCTTGCAAGGACAAATGTAAGGTAAATTCAAGCTGGGCAGAATCTGAACTTTAAACAAATGTAGCTAAACACTGCAAGGCATTTGGTCAGACAATGCTCTGACACCCCTTGGTTACCCCCACCACCACCTACTTATAAAATAAATAAAAAAAGGACATCCATATACAAACAAATGCAAGCAGAGTAAAAATGATGATGATGGCTGAAGATAGCTAACACTTAAAACTAGAGAACAGAAACAAAAGTAAATACAATATGACAATGAAGCTTAGCGGCTGAGAGAAATTGTAGAGAGTAAAAGATAAAATCCAGTCTGAAAAGCTTAGGTTTTATGGAAACAACATGTGATAATTTTTAATTTACTTGGTCTTTAGTTTACTATTACAACACAAGAAGTTTGGAATAATGAAGGGTCAAGTAAGGACAGAATATGATGAATGATTATTAAAAGAAAAATGAAAACTGAAATAGTTCTGTTCAGTCCCACAATTAAGTTTCTAGTATTTTCAGAGATATCAACTACTTTATCTTCGTTTATGATCATAGCAATGTGAAAGAAGCTACATTGACAGCTCAATAAATTGATTTTCAGATTACACAGGCAATTTTAATTCAAGCAACATCTTGGTGTCATGCAATATATATATACATTCATACAATATATATGAGATAATTTTAAAAATTTATATATAAATATTGTATAGTACTGCACTGGTATTATTTACCTCGGACTGAAAAGAAGATATGAGAGAAATAATTTGTTAAATGTATTAAAAAAAAGAAAAAAAAAAAAACTGCAACATGACAAATTTAATGACATACAATTTGTAACAGAAATGAATTTTAAATAATTTCAACAGAAAAGTCAAAACTAAATTTAACCATCCTATGCCAAGTGTTATATTTAATAGTAATTCCATGGTTATTTTGAAGACTATGATACGGTTATGAATTTACAGAGAAGTATAAATTACATCTTTTCTCTTTATCTCCTTTCTCTCTCTCTCTCTCTTTCTTTTTCTCTCTTTCTCTCTCTATATATATATATATCTATATAGAGCTACTTCACCACTTGAGATGAAATGTCATCTTAGCAGCTTCAGTACAGAAAGGAGATAAATCACAATTTATTTGTGATCAGAGCTGTTCGAAAACTGTCGTTATACTATATATATAGATCTCTATTCCTTACAAGTGGCTTCTTGGCTGCTATTTCCTGAGGTGAAGCTGGCCATTGCTTATCCACAATGCACCCACCCATTCCCACCACCTATACCAAAAATCTCTCCTCTTATACCAGAAACTCCTCCAGGGCTCTGCCTTGCTTCTGTACCAGAAGACTTGCATGGCTCCCTCCCACCACCACCAGCAGCAGCAGCAATCATCCACACTACTGCATGCGCCAAATGATGTGTTACCTAGTAAATTAACAAACCACCTACCCCTTTCTCTCTCTACATAATGACCAACCAATAGCAGCTCATAAACCTAATTTTAAACACTGACCTATTTTTGTTTGCAGCAATAACACTTAATATTTATAATGCTTACATTTCACTCACTCTCAATAGGGGCAACAATTTTAACCTGCTTGAATGATGGTAAGTTAAAGTAAGAATAGCTGATGTGGCATGTCTACTATCAAACGATCATTGAACGTTTTTCAAGTGCTAAATTCCATTTCTCCTCCCCATGTTCCCTCCCACAACTCTTTCCCAGTTTTCAGAGTTGGCACTGTCAATGTAAGCACATTAAAAGGTAGAACTAGGGAGATTACTGAGATGCTTGATTGGAGGCGTGTTGATGTATGTTGCATTCAAGAGGTAAGGTGGAGAGGAACTTCAGCCAGATTCCTCACAAGCGAGACACATAAGTATAAAATTTTCTGGGAAGGTAACAGTGACCGGGCAGGTGGTGTTGGCATTCTTCTTGCAGGGATAAGGTCAGGCTAGTTTTCCAGAATAGTATAACAACAATTATCTCTGCCTACACCCTCCCAAGTGAGCCTACCAAATGAACAAAAGGATCACTTTTATGATATTCTTCTACAGGCTACTTCAAATGTATAAAGACAGGTGTATAAAGAAGTGCCGATCTCTAAACTGTGAAGGGAACCTGTAGTAGAGGTAGACCCAGGAAGTCATGGGACAAGGTGATAAAGCATCATCTTTGAATCTGAGCCTCACAGATGCGACGACTAGTAACCAAGACCTTTGGCAACATACTGTGCTTGAGAAGACCTATTAGGCGTGGCCAATGATGGTGGCACGTGAAACGCACCTTTCGAGTGCTAGGCTTCTTGGAGACAATGACAAATGATCAAGACCATCGGCATTATGCCAGGCTTGAGAAAAAGACCCATCAAACCAAGTAGAATTCCAGTCGTGACAGATACTGGTGTCACACAAATGGCATGTAAAAGCACCCATTACATTCACAGAGTGGTTGGCATTAGAAAGGGCAACCAGCCATAGAAACCATGCCAAAACAGACTGGAGTCTGGTGCAGCCTTCCAACTTGCCAGCCCTGGTCAAACTGTCCAACCCATGCCAGCATGAACAATGGATGTTAAATGATGATGATGTGAGTGAATGAATGTGAGGAAGGAGGGAGAGAAAGAGGGTATAACATTCAAATATTCTTTTGTAAACACTTTATTTACAGGTATCTAAAAATACCTTTTTTGTTTAGTTTTTACAATTATTTAAATAATATATCATTGTTCTTTCTAGCAATTTCAACTTTATTAAGTAACCATTTTAATTAATCATTCATATATTTGGAATCGACCAGACGTAAAAAAAAGTCTTTTTTTTTTTTAATTTATTATTTTGATTTATTTGACAGGAGGAAATGCATTTGCTGAAGATATTTGGTAAAGTTAGAGCATGGAGACAAAATGTAGACATTCATTAGAGAGGATGACATGCAGAGAAAGGAAAGAGAGAAGAAAAAAACATGGAAAATGAATTACTGACGGGACAATATGATGACAATGATGATAATGAACAAAGAGGAAAGGCACCCACCCCCACCAGAGTGAAAGTGTAATTACAAAGTTGGTAGTTTGTATTAAATAGATGACAATCACACAAAAAAATGAATGAATGAATGAAATGCAACAGATAAGGAAACAATAATTTGAGTGTCAGTATCATGAGAGAGATAGAAAGAGAGAGAGAATCAAGCATTGACAAAGCAGAATATGTTAATGAAAGGTTTCAGAAGAGAAAACAACATACAAAATAGTAATACAACACCCTTATATACATCTATGTACTATATATATATGTGGAGGCGCAATGGCCCAGTAGTTAGGGCAGTCGACTTGCGGTTGTAGGATCATGGTTTCGATTCCCAGACCGGACGTTGTGAGTGTTTATTGAGTGAAAAGACTTAAAGCTCCGCGAGGCTCTAGCAGGGCGTGGTGGCAAACCCTGCTGTACTCTTTCACCACAACTTTCTCTCAATCTTTCTTCCTGTTTCTGTTGTAGCTGTATTTCAAAGGGGCCAGCTTTGTCGCACTTTGTATTAGGCTGAATCTCCCCGAGAACTATGTTAAGGGTACACATGCCTGTGGAGTGCTTAGCCACTTGCACGTTAATTTCACAAGCAGGCCATTCCGTTGATTGCATCAACTGGAACCCTCGTCATCGTAACCAACAGAGTGCCACGATATATATATATATATATATATATATATATATAAACATAATTTATTCCCGTCTGTAAAACTGATAGTTTATATATTATTAAAATGGTCAGTGATTATTTTCGATTTAAACACATTTAGATTAATATTATTGGAAATTATAAAAACATTTTACGGCCTTTGTAAATTTTCTTAATTATTTTATCCATTTGAATTTTGTTGTTCTTTCATTGTACTTATGTATTTGAACTTTAAAACTCATGCTCCTAAACATAGGTATTTTAAATCAGTATTTTTTTGCAATTTGGCAGTCCTTTACATGGAATTTCCTCTGTCTTTTTGAACCAAGGCTCTGAAGAGGCTTACATACAGAAATAGGAATTTTTTATAAATCAACTAATGTATATAAGTCAAAACAAATTGTTGGCTTTAGATATATATTTTTTCATTTGTTATGTTATTTTATATTATATTTTTTTATATTGTTATACTATAATGTAAATAGTTTGTCAATCGTAGTTCTCTATTTCATTTAATTAAATCGAAATTGAACCAAATTCGATGACTGGCACCCGTGCCAGTGGAGCGCTAACAGTACCATCCGAGCGTGATCATTGCCAAGGCAGCTGTCTGGCTTCCATGCCAGTGGCACGTAAAGAGCACCATCTGAGCGTGATCGTTACCAGCATCACCTTACTGGCACTTGTGCCGGTAGCACATGAAAAACGTTCAAGCGAGGTCATTGCCAGTGCCACTGGACTGGCTCCTATGCAGGTGGCACGTAAAAAACACCCACTACGCTCTCAGAGTGGCTGGTGTAAGAAAGGGCATCCAGCTGTAGAAACTCTGCCAGATCAGATTGGAGCCTGGTGCAGCCATCTGGTTCGCCAGTCCTCAGTCAAATCATCCAACCCATGCTAGCATGGAAAGCAGATGTTAAACAATGATGATGATGATGATGATTATATATATATATATATATATATATATATATATATATTACATATAGTACATAAATGCACACATTACTTTATGCTTCAGTCATGCTGTACCACCTTTAAATGGTATGGTTGGTTGATTATAATGACCCCCACCCACAGTATTCATGGAACGGGTACTTATTTCAGCAATCTTGCAAGGACAAATGTAAGGTAAATTCAAGCTGGGCAGAATCTGAACTTTAAACAAATGTAGCTAAACACTGCAAGGCATTTGGTCAGACAATGCTCTGACACCCCTTGGTTACCCCCACCACCACCTACTTATAAAATAAATAAAAAAAGGACATCCATATACAAACAAATGCAAGCAGAGTAAAAATGATGATGATGGCTGAAGATAGCTAACACTTAAAACTAGAGAACAGAAACAAAAGTAAATACAATATGACAATGAAGCTTAGCGGCTGAGAGAAATTGTAGAGAGTAAAAGATAAAATCCAGTCTGAAAAGCTTAGGTTTTATGGAAACAACATGTGATAATTTTTAATTTACTTGGTCTTTAGTTTACTATTACAACACAAGAAGTTTGGAATAATGAAGGGTCAAGTAAGGACAGAATATGATGAATGATTATTAAAAGAAAAATGAAAACTGAAATAGTTCTGTTCAGTCCCACAATTAAGTTTCTAGTATTTTCAGAGATATCAACTACTTTATCTTCGTTTATGATCATAGCAATGTGAAAGAAGCTACATTGACAGCTCAATAAATTGATTTTCAGATTACACAGGCAATTTTAATTCAAGCAACATCTTGGTGTCATGCAATATATATATACATTCATACAATATATATGAGATAATTTTAAAAATTTATATATAAATATTGTATAGTACTGCACTGGTATTATTTACCTCGGACTGAAAAGAAGATATGAGAGAAATAATTTGTTAAATGTATTAAAAAAAAGAAAAAAAAAAAAACTGCAACATGACAAATTTAATGACATACAATTTGTAACAGAAATGAATTTTAAATAATTTCAACAGAAAAGTCAAAACTAAATTTAACCATCCTATGCCAAGTGTTATATTTAATAGTAATTCCATGGTTATTTTGAAGACTATGATACTGTTATGAATTTACAGAGAAGTATAAATTACATCTTTTGAAATGCTTTTTTAAAGATAGGGAAGTCTACATGTGTATGTAGTATGTAAAGGACAGACTTAGGCGAGAATGTCTTTGAAAGCTACATTCTTTGTTAGACATTTGTGACCTCCTCTAACATAAGAGTTATCTATTTTCATCTTTACATCAAGAAGCAATCCATTGTAACTATGAAACAAAATCTAAGACATAATCTGCCTATAATATTCTACTATTGGCCTTGTGCCAAAATTTGAAATCAATATTCTGCTATTGTAGAGCTACACTGGTTAAAGTCTTAAATCATAATACACTGCATTATAGCTGGATTTAAGCCTGCAGCCTCAGCAGATGAGCAACGGGTTCTAAAAATATGTAGTAGTCTTCTGGATAACAAATATATTTATAACAGATTGTGTTCGATTTCATTGTATACTTGAAGTGTTACATGCAATGGTCATACCATCATAATAATAGGTAACTAGCTGAGATACCTGACACTGACAGAGCTAAAGAGCCTAGTAATTAACACTAGACAAAGTAATTTATTTCAAATTATTGTCAAGATTTTTGATAAAGTAACCCTCAACATTTTTTAAAAAATTATTTATAGAAAATTTCTTCAAATTTATCTTAAACAAATCTTCAAAAAAAACAAAAAAAAATTGTTTTCTCTCTATTTAACATATCAAAGCAGGTGACACTCTAAAAATTGAGAGGGGGGACAGACACACACACACACACCAACAGAAGATGACTACTAAGTCCAAAATTCTGCTACATCTGACACTGCAATACTGTTTGGCAACCTTGTATGAATGAGAAGGTGCACTTAAATTTCTGGGAAGAATAACTGAGAATCTTTATTTTAAGATTCGCCAAACTTGGGGTTGTTCAGTTTCTTTGGGTTCAATGACACTATCTACAGAGTGTTAGTTTTCAATGAAAGTATTTGTTCCACCCATCATTGCATGCAGAATTCTCCTAGTGTTAGGAGTAGAAAAGTGGAGACAAATCTGTGGGACAGAGGTTGGAATATGAATGGAACATTAAATTAACATGGAATATTGATCTAAGATTTTAATTTATCACAGAACCAGGACAGTTTGGGTTGATTGATATCAAGACAGTTCAAGTACCAGTTACGATACTTAGAGTTGTGTGCTAAACACTGGCTTTAAAAACAAAATGTTGGTAATTTTACTAACACCTTTAATTCTTCAGTTGCTTGGGACAACTATGGTGATGAGAGAGAGGTTGAAGCTTGGTAATTCTTACAAGGATTCATAGGTAACTATCAAACTGATAATTAGTGTGGAGGAACAAAGTAGCAAGGTCTCTTGTATAATAAAAGAGAACTGAAGCATACAGACTAACCTGTCATCAATAATTAGCGATAATTTGGCAGAAATATTCAAGATTAAAATGTTACTGTCATCTTACAATAAAGAATACAAATTGGCCTTTTTCTTTTCTTTTTTTAATATTTATTTTTCTTACCATAGCCATATATTATAATCAAGCAGCTTTTAGGTTATATCACACACTGAAATTTCGGAGTGTTTTCACAGTGATTTTAAAAAGAGTCAACAGGTTAGATTTAAATAATAAGATGCAACAGTTTCTTATAATCTACACATCTAATTAAGCACACATTTAACAAAAAGGAAAAAAAAAAGAGTAATGTACAAGAGATATGTTTAAAATATAATAATAATAAACGACTATAAAAAAATTAAAATTATACAACTTACAGTTTTGATTCAACAATTAAGTCGTTATTAGGATTATACCATTTCAGTTCGATATTGCGCTCAGTTGTATTAGACAAAGTACACTGTACAAGAAAATTATCATTTGCCATTTTAGTGTTCTCGTCTACATTCAGAGAAAGATTTTGAAGAACTGAAAAACAAAAACAAAAAAAAAAAAAAAAAAAAATCAACATATTAATTAAATATTCAAGCTTTAAAAATCAAGTAGGATACAAAATAAACTAAGATAAAAATTAAATTTAAAAACTTTGAACATGTAAAAAGAAAGTTTTACAATTTCAATTATTCAGTGAGAGGAGTCAGTTGTACTCATGACCTCCATACAACCTCTGTAGTGTTAAAAAACTTATGTAATTGAAGATCAACATTAGTCAGTACATGCAAATATAGAATGAAGGAAATTCAAAAGGATAGACATTCTGGGGAGGAAGGATTGGGAAAGTGATTGAGGTGTTTGTCAAGTGGGCTCAGCTGGTGGAGGAGAAGAGGCTGTTACAATGGACTGAGATTTGGCAGCAAGTTGACTACTATACACTGAATTAGTAAGCTGACAGAGACTTTGTTATTGTGGCATGTGACTTCAATGGACATGTTGGACAGCATCCCCATGTCCCTAGGAATGAGGAGAGAACAAAGCTGCTGGAGTTCTCTGATGCAAATGATCTCAAGACTGGAAAGACTGGGAAAATGGTGGAAGCAGAGAGTTATATCAGGTAGCCAGAAGGACAGCTAAGTGTCAGGTTTACAAAAGAATGTCTGGTACAGGCACCTGCCTGGTCAGCCTCTGCCAAACCATCTAACCCATGCCAGCATGGAAGGCAGGCATTAAATGATGATGAGGAGGAGGAGTAGTGCAACTGAAAACAGTTTGAAAAGTAAATTCATATAAAATCTTACCAGTTTTTTAAAGGTTATTTTAAGTGTGTGTGTGTGTGTGGTGTGTGTGTGTGTGTGTGTGTGTGTGTGTGTGTGTGTGTGTGTGTGGTGTGTGTGTGTGTGTGTGTGTGGTGTGTGTGTGTGTGTGTGTGTGGTGGGTGGTGTGTGTGGTGGGTGGTGTGTGTGTGTGGTGGGTGGTGTGTGTGTGTGTGTGGTGGGTGGTGTGTGTGTGTGTGTGGTGGGTGGTGTGTGTGTGTGTGTGGTGGGTGGTGTGTGTGTGGTGGGTGGTGTGTGTGTGTGTGGTGGGTGGTGTGTGTGTGTGTGTGGTGGGTGGTGTGTGTGTGTGGTGGGTGGTGTGTGTGTGTGGTGGGTGGTGTGTGTGTGTGTGTGGTGGGTGGTGTGTGTGTGTGTGTGGTGGGTGGTGTGTGTGTGTGGTGGGTGGTGTGTGTGTGTGGTGGGTGGTGTGTGTGTGTGGTGGGTGGTGTGTGGTGGGTGGTGTGTGTGTGTGTGGTGGGTGGTGTGTGTGTGTGGTGGGTGGTGTGTGTGTGTGGTGGGTGGTGTGTGTGTGTGGTGGGTGGTGTGTGTGTGTGGTGGGTGGTGTGTGTGTGTGGTGGGTGGTGTGTGTGTGTGGTGGGTGGTGTGTGTGTGTGGTGGGTGGTGTGTGTGTGTGGTGGGTGGTGTGTGTGTGTGGTGGGTGTGTGTGGTGTGTGGTGTGTGTGTGTGGTGGGTGGTGTGTGTGTGTGGTGTGTGTGTGTGGTGGGTGGTGTGTGTGTGTGGTGGGTGGTGTGTGTGTGTGGTGGGTGGTGTGTGTGTGTGTGGTGGGTGGTGTGTGTGTGGTGGGTGGTGTGTGTGTGTGTGTGGTGGGTGGTGTGTGTGTGGTGGGTGGTGTGTGTGTGTGGTGGGTGGTGTGTGTGTGGTGGGTGTGTGTGTGGTGGGTGTGTGTGTGGTGGGTGGTGTGTGTGTGGTGGGTGGTGTGTGTGTGTGGTGGGTGGTGTGTGTGTGTGTGGTGGGTGGTGTGTGTGTGTGTGGTGGGTGGTGTGTGTGTGTGTGGTGGGTGGTGTGTGTGTGTGTGGTGGGTGGTGTGTGTGTGTGGTGTGTGGTGTGTGTGTGGTGGGTGGTGTGTGGTGGGTGGTGTGTGTGTGTGTGGTGGGTGGTGTGTGTGTGTGGTGTGTGTGTGTGTGGTGTGTGTGTGTGGTGTGTGGTGTGTGTGGTGGGTGTGTGTGTGTGTGGTGGGTGGTGTGTGTGTGTGGTGGGTGGTGTGTGTGTGTGGTGGGTGGTGTGTGTGTGTGGTGGGTGGTGTGTGTGTGGTGGGTGGTGGGTGTGTGTGGTGGGTGGTGTGTGTGTGTGGTGGGTGGTGTGTGTGTGGTGGGTGGTGTGTGTGTGTGGTGTGTGGTGTGTGTGTGTGTGTGTGTGTGGTGTTATTTACTCATTTCAAACACAGATGATGATAGGATCAAGCAGGTGCCTCAGCATGGGCTGTTCTAAGGTCACAGAAAAGAGAGTAGTTTCATATTCTGCCCCCCCCCCCCATTTCACTTTGGTGCCTCTGGCTTGACCAATGTCAAGTTGATCAAGACATTTACTCTTGCCCCGCGTGGACCCTGCTGGTTCCATCTTCCTATCTGATATTGATATATTTACCAGTCTTCTATCATTATATGTGGCAAGATTCTATGGAAATCTCTACAGGGAAAATGGAGACCGGGGATCTTTTCTCTTTTTGATCTTTGTATTAATATCTTCTAGTTTTGTTTTTCAACTTTGCTGTTAACCTCCTTCCTGACATAAAGTGGAACAATGCCAGCCAACAGATTACCATTATTACACATCATATATTCTTAAACACAGACTGAAGCAGATGTCGTGCTGGGAAAGTAATACTTTTATTTCTTGTATAAGAGGTGGAGGGATCCTAAATCCTAAACAGCTAGTAGTCAACTATGCAAGTATCATATGCAGGATTATGAAGAAATTGTATATTATAATATGCAGGGTTATGAAGAAATTGATAGTGACAGAAGTACTGATACTGTTCTCTAGTTTTTTTTTTCCCTTTTTTCTTTCTTTCAAAATTAACATTTACTTCCATAATGGTGCAGCAGATCATACATCTTTATACTTAAAAAACTGAAGAATTTGGTTAGTGACAACAAATTTAACACTGATATGAACAGTGTAGTCAGAATCTTAAGACATAGTAGACATCTCTAGTGTCAATGGCATGATCAAATGCATCTAGTTGAAGCTGCAAAATGGTTGGCAGCCCAGAAGGTATCCAATGACAAAGCATACACAAAAAAAAGGAAAAACACACACAACATTAAAGGCAGTAACAAGTGCAAGATACTTTATTAGAACAAGGCCTTCCAAACGCCACACTAGCATGGAGAACTAGATTTCTTAACTTTTATACCAACACATTTATTATCTATCAGCAACAACATTGTTTTATGTTCAATGGCGTGTAAATAAAAATATAAAATGCTGTAGAACACAGTGAAATGCGATAAAGGTATTTGATTAATTTCAACATTTTGGTTCCCAAATCTACATGATGTCATCACCATCTCTGATTCAAAGATATGATCTTCACGTTTAAACTAAATTCAAACATAACTTTATGTAAGAAAGTCATGTTAGTTTACTAAAGCCTCTCCAGATCACTTTCGAATTGAATTCAATCTGCATGGCAGAAACAGCCAGTGGAGGTAAGGAGCTTGTTAGACCATTCAGCACAATATCAATTTATTGTCACAGTACATAAGTCAAACTAATACGAAATAGTTCTTGCGTCAGGAGAAATCTTTATAAATTTTTGCAGCTCTGTACACAAGTCACATACAGATTGAGGAAACAATTGAAAATCTCAAGGAAAACAATTTTTTTTTTTTTAAATTAAATTTGTGAGCAGGTAAAATTTAAAATCATGAAACTGGAGTTGCAGTTTTCAATGACAAAACATTCCTAATAAAAGGATTTAATATTTTGGGGGAAATAGAAATCATCTAATATCTTGTAAATTATATTAACTGCAATAAGGTCTGTAATAACGCTAGTAAAAATGGGGTGATGCCTCTGTAATTGTACAATAAAATTTACAATAGTTCCTTTATCATTGTACACTTTAATGAGAATGTGATCTTGGCAACTGAAGTAGAATCCTACAGGAAACGAATATTTGTGTGAAAATAATATCATTTAATGTTACAATCCTTAGAGTCAGGTAGAGCTGAATAATTTGGACTTATGGAAGTATATAATATTTTGAAAAATAAAAGTATAAAAAATAGCCGCTTTATGGGATGACCCAATAAAATAGAGTGGGTGTAAGAGAAAAGGAGACAGACTAGGTAGAGAAGTCAATGTTCAAATGGATTCATAGAACCAGTGGACAAATAGCAACACACTGTAAATGACATCACCTCTGCCCTCTGGTCATCTATGTCTAACACTCCAGATAATTTCTCCAATTTCTCCAGAACAATTTGGTTAGCAAGCAAACTTCTTACCAGACATAATGCAAAATTATTTCTAACACAAATGACTATTTACACTTAAAAACAAAGGTTTTTCTACAATAGAGTTAATTTTCACAATAATCTAACCATTTATGAAGACACAAAGCATTTAAATAAAACACTTTTAGATATCTTCTGCTCAACCATTACAAGACTGAGGTTTTGACTTTGAAAATTTTCAATATAATCCAGCAGATTTCTGATCAGAACCATTCCAGCCATGACCATACTATTCATTTTTCCAGGCATCCGGGGACTACATTAACTAATATAAGCTGTAGACTATAGGTGATTTGAAATTTCAAAAAGCCAAAGTAATCATACACAGAGGCTCTTGTATTGACTTGGTAGACACGTATTATTGTTGGTGTACAATAAAATATAGTTCAGATTTGAGCAAACTAAATGGTTTCCTTCAGTCTCATTCAAGTGTTTGAATTGTGTGCTGATGGTCAATCTAAGGGACCATAAAATCCTCTTTTAGAGCACTCAGAGTTGTATAAAACAGTGAAAAGTTTTAAGATGTTGTTTTGGCCACTCTTCAGTTTTAAGCTTATCACTGTTATACTCTATTTACATGATCTATAAAAAATAAAATTTGCTTAACAAGAGAAACAATAAGCTTGGAGTGACAGAGAAGTGAAACCGTAAGCTTCAATTTATCATTTTAACGTCCCCCTTTTTCCTCACTGATATGGGTTGGATAGTTCAACAGAAACCAATAAGCCAGAGGGCTATGCTAAGCTACAAAGTCTGCCTTGGAATGGTTTATACAGCTGGATGCTCTTCCTAATCCCAATCACAATTATGTGCAAGTATGTACATATATATTTGATTTGTTAAAATCAGGGTCTGTAGAGAATGTGTCATAATTACCAAATAGTGATTAACACCAGCTCCAAATTAGAAAAGGAAATAGTCTCAAAAATCAAGAGTTCTCCAATGGATGTAATTAAAGAAAAGGACAACCTTGAGGACAGTTGCAGATACTTCCTTGTCTTTCTGGTACTAGTTTACAAAATCTTTAAAGAGAGGAGAGGAAGAGAAAGTCGACCTAGATGACCAATGTGACTGATATTTTTGTTTGACTGCCAAAATTAATTCTGCCACTTTCAGACTCGATCTCTTTCTCTCTCACACACACACACACACACACACACACACACACACACACACACACACACACACACACACACACACACACACAGAGTCTACTCGGTAGTTTCCATCTAGAAAAATTTCATATCAAAAGACTAATCAAAATTTGTTTTGTGGTGCCCAGTAGTGGCCTTGAAATCAGAATCTTAATTCCAAAGTGAACTTAAAACACAGCTGTGTATACATAATAAGAAGGGTTCAATTCTGGTGTAAAGCACCTTGAGCAAGTATCATCTATCACAGCCTCAGGTTGATAATGCATTGTCAGGGGTGGAAATTAGGAAATGGACTGTGTAGAAGCCTGCTGCACATGCACAAGTTTGTGTGCATAGAGGTGGGGGGTAAAATCAGTGCACTGAACAGAAATAGCTTGCAGTACATATCAGGTTAGAGAGAGAGAGAGATCTGGAGAATAAGTAGCAAGCAAAATAGGAAATGTGTATAAAAAATTCACTGAAGATCCCTGCTGCATGGTTGCAATCCACTGACTAAAATCAATAAGTAAATTAAGAGACAGACTGGCAGCAAATAAGAAAAGTTCAGCTAAGAGAAAGAATATGGTATCGGATTGAGTAAGGCATTGAAATGAAGAGAATATGGTAGATGGACTAAATAATAGACTGAATGGAAACTTGAAAGGTCTTTACACAATATTACAATGCAAGAGATATTGAAGGCATATTTAATAAAAATGGTCACTTTTTTAAAAAGATCAGCTACAGCAGCACCATGACAATGATACATGCATGGTAAGACCACATTAACATGAAAGGAATGTTTGTTGCACCATTAACATTTATTCATGAGTTGGAGTAGCATTAACCAAAACCAAACAATGATAATAACTTACACAAGTAGATCTTTACAACTGATTTCAGTAACCAATATTCTCTCTCAATACACATACACAAACACAGATGTAGAGTCTTCTCATTTTAAAAGTTTTAATAACTACTATCTGTGAAAAGGCAATTTATCTCCACTCGTGTGGTTTCAAAAACCTTTTACTACAGATATGTTGTTTAACTCTAGATCTACATTCATCAATCAGACCTGTAATGAAAGGGTTCCAGCCACAACCATATGGTTTTGTTTTTACAGAAATCTAGTACAGGTTTGGCTGTGTAATTGCTTCTCAGCCATGTAGTCTATGGTTCAAGTCCCCACTGCATGACATCTTGTGTAGTGTCTTCAATTATAGCCCTGAGCCAACCAAGGTCTAGCAAGTGGATTTGGTAGATGGAAACTGGAAGAATCTTATTGTGCCTGTGTGTGTATGTACCCTTGTCTTAACATCACATGATAGTTGTAAATGAGCACCACCATCATTACAGTGTCATTTGTTTCCAATATTGTGTGGAAAACATGTCTGGCAATGGAGAAATATCAACTTGCTTGGAAACAGGTGAGGGTTGGTGACAGGAAGGGCATCTGAATGTAGAAAAGCTGCTTCAACAAATTCCATCTGATCCATGCAAACATGGACATTAAATGACGATGATGTAGCATTACATTATCTAATTACATCCTTTACAAAAAGGTATTAGGGTATGATTTAAAGGAGTTGGTTGCTATTTCTAGCAGGGCAATTGATCAGACAGAAGCTTCCTCATAGTTTTGGATTTAGTGGGCCTCATACATTGCAAAAAGTATAACAGAAAAATTTACTTAGCAACCAAGATATTTGATATTCCCCCATCATTTACTTGTAATGGAGATTTCAGTTCCAAAACTTATGGCAGTGAAGTGATAATTTTGCCCTTCATAGTATGATACTAAACCTAATTTATGAAGAACAAATTCTATTTTCAAGCAGTTTGGTGTATTAACATTGAATGTATGCCATTTGATGTTGATGCAAAAAAAGAAAAGAAAAAAAAAAAAAAAAGCATTTGTCACCCTCTGAAGAGGAAAGATACTAAAACTTGTAATAAATCCAGATTTTAAATTATGAAGCAGCAATATTTTTTTTGCAGTTTTAAACTATCTGTCGTTTCACAGAGAGAGAGAGAGAGAGGGAAAGAGAGAGAGAGAGAGAGAGAGAGAGAGAGAGAGAAAGAGAGAGAGAGAGAGAGAGAAAGAAAGAGAGAGAGAGGGAGAGAGAGAGAGAGAGAGAGAGAGAGAAAGATAGAGAGAGATAGAGAGAGAGAGAGAAAGAGAAAGAAAGAGAGAGAGAGAGAGAAATAAGTGCCAGCCAAGTACTGAAATTCATTTGACTATACAAAACTGCCCACCACTCACAAAACAAATGGTGCCTTATGCTACTATGTTTACTGACTGAAAGTATTTTTACTTCATATTGCTAATAAGCAAAAATGATCACAACCATTGTTTCTCCCTGTCTAAAATACTGTTGAATATTCTTTCCTGATCAAAATCAGGTTGGCCAGCTTCATATAAAATGGGACTTGCATGCAGAAGAGTTACTAAGACTAAAAAGAAATCAAGCATGTTCCATGGGGTGTGTAGTATTAGTGAGCCTGGACAAAAAAGGGTACAAACAAATAGAGGGGAAAAAGGAGCATAAAAGGAAACAAATGTAATGTAGGAGAGAGAAGACTGCTCGTAGAGGAAAGTGATGTATACGACGGATGATATTTGTATGAAAAAAAACTACAGGGTTCTCAAAGGAATCTGTGGAAGGTGGAGACCCAGAAAGACACGGGATAAAGATCAGGACGCTGTGCTTTACAGGAGGCAATGATTAAGATAATAGGCCCCATGCAGAGCCAGAGAGGGCCAACTGCATAAAGCAATTATAGTGAAATGAAATGAACATTAAAAACATTAAAAACAGGTTGTGATGATGGCAACTGGGAAGTATCTGTTTGGGTCTCTCCCTTAACAATCCCAGCTAAATCTACATCAGCTGCTTCAACTGCTTTTCAATATTCTCCCATCTCCCTGTTACTCATCTGTCTCATCTCTTATACTGTTGATGTGACTTAAGGGTGACAACAGTTTTCCTCTCTTCTGTCACACCATCACCTCCTTCACCCATATCTCAGTTTATGCCTTAAATGAATGAACACACCAGAGTAGGGAGGACTCGTCAGGCTAACAAAGTACAAGGCAACCTCACAAGTGCTGGGGCAATGATTAAATGCAACAAGGATACTACAAAGGTTGGGCAAAGGAACAAAGAGGATTAAATATTAAGATTTTTTAGTTTTACCAAGGACATGACAAATTCTCTAATGCTGGTACCATACTAAAATGCAGTAAAACAGCTGGTAATAAGAAGGGCACCTGCTGTACAAGCCATGCCGAAAATTAAATGGCTGAGAGACTGCCCCCTGGCTCACCTGGAAGAGCAGTAACTCCAAATAAGGACCCAGACTATGAGGACTGCCCAACTCATCATGCTAGCATACTGACCAAGTTTTAAATCTGTAAATTTATCAACAGTAACCTCTTGAATGTGGTGACATGAGCTTTGAATAGCCATTAATTATTCTTTAATCATAACAATGAAACACTGAGGAGAGAAACCTTTCAAAAACAAGCATATTTAATAAAAAATGCTTTTAAATAAATAAATAAAAGCATGAATTTTTTTTAAATGGCAAAAACATTTCCAACATTGGCTCATGGCCAGAATTTTCAAGGCAGGAGGGAGAAGGTTGCTGATACAAATTATTCCTAATAGTTTTGTTTTATCAATACGAAAAGTCAAGATGTGACTAAATACTGTCTGGTGACTCGACTGTTTACAAGTCACAAGCTTAGACAACAATCAAGCTAATAAAATTCTGTCAGGTAGCTTTCAACATGCTCTCTGGTAAAGGGCCACTCTCTCAGAGTGAAAGGCAGATTGTATGATGCCTGTATGCGAACAGCTATGCTACATGGCAGT
>NC_142947.1:116437-153937 GCF_046866305.1 Octopus bimaculoides
TGACTCTTTATGAATTCAAATCCTACTCGTGTCTATTTAGCTTTTCTGGAGGTAATAAGTCAAATGGTAGGTAGTTATAACTGTACACCCCTCTCTGAATGATGACGGGTGAGGGGACAGAAGGAAGATCTCATACTAATGTTAAAATAGTATAACATGATAATTCATTTCAAGTTGATTCAATTTATCTTGTTCTACCTAACCAAATTGTTCTTCCTCTATACAGATAGGTATACAATTACACCTCAGATATTCTAACCAGTGTAACTTACTTCATGTACTTGGATTCTAGTCTACAAACATTGGAACCAATTTTAGATATATATAAATATACATACATATATACATGTGTGTATGTGTGTAGAGAGAGAGAGAGAGAGAGAGAGAGAGAGAGAAAGAGAGAGAGAGAGAGAGAAAGAAAGAGAAAGAGAGAGAGAGAGAGAGAGAAAGAAGAGAGAGAGAGAGAGAGAGAGAGAGAGAGAGAGAGAGAGAGAGAGAGAGAGAGAGAGAGAGAGAGAGAGAGAGAGAGAGAGAGAGAGAGAGAATTGACTGTATGTGTATATCTATCTATATAAATAGATGGATGATTTTGTCATTCTGCCCCAAGCCTGCTGATTGAAAGACATTACAAACTTTAATCTCACCCCATTGTCTAATATATCCTGTTCTCTGTTGAGACATGTTTGTAATGTCTATAATGGTTATAACTTCTCTACATTCTTCTGAAACATTCAGCAAACCTAAAAAAATACTCAAATGAATGGTTGTTTTCTTCCAAGTTAGGTGGGTCACGGAACACAAGGAAATTTGATGAATTAATGAAAAAATCTTCTGTAAGGCCAAGCAATCTGCTAGAAATAGCAGCCACATCTCTCCTACCCCACTACCTTTTTGAAAAAAGGGAATGATATTGGCTAATAGAGTCCTAGATGCTGATAAAAGGACCAGATGATCATGCTGTAACACTTGATCATAGATCCATTTAATCAGGGCTGACCTTGGGTTAAACAATAGCTGTAAATTTAATACATTTTTCACTGGAAAACTGAAACCAAGTTTAGACTCAAACCTGACAAGTTACTATTCTACCATATCCATAACAATATGTAGTGGGTGTGTATGAAGGTATATACAAACATTCTGATCCATAATATCTAGTGGAGTGGGTGTGTATGAGGTATACACAAACATTCTTATATCTCTAGTATATCAGTAGGTATGTTGGATTTTTAAATTAGCTTTTAAATCTAAAATCATAAAATAAGCCAATATACAGCTACCAATCTTAATTAAACATGGTCAAATTTGTTAGCTACCAATTTTTAATTACACATTTGCAATTTAATTGGTTAGCTATAACATAGAAAAATTCACTGACTTTCACTCTATAAAATAAATTCTTTTTCTGCCTACATTCAACATTTTGCATTGTTTTAAATCAAATGTAAATATTATCAAAACGAGTACCATTTCATTAAGCAACCCAATAAAACTGCTATATTTAGGGATCATATAACTCTGAAGGGAAAGAGAGTGAAGGGGAATCCCCCTTCCTTTTTTTAAGTCCTGTTCCTTATCACATAAGGCTATCTGAAATTAATACTGTAGGCAGTTTCCATGTGTTTAACATGAAACCCAACCTAAAATATAAGGAGACATTTTAGTTATAAATTTAGCTTTAAAGTACACTATTCCTAAAACTGCTAAAATTCATTTTTGCTGAAACATTAAAATTAATTTATTATAAATCCCTGTCAAAATATATATTCCTCTAACGTTGCTTTTCTGTGAATAAAAAGAATGGCTTTGTGTCTTACAGACTTCTCCATTTTATTTTCATCTAATGTGAACCAAATAGGAATCATTTTATTTCTTTCAGCAACCAGACTGTGAGGCTGTAATTGCTACATCGACCTTAGAAGAAAGTAAAGTGAAGTGAGCCTGGGAAGGATTTGAACTCAGAACATAAAGGGGTGTAAATAAATACCAAAAGGCATTTAGTTATGCACTATTGATTGTGCTTCCTCATGCGTAAAGCATGTAAATATTTCACTGACAAGTTGCAAACAATGTTGAGAGCGAGAGAGGGAGGGAGGGAGAGAGGGGGGAGGGGAGAGAGGGGGAGAGAGAGAGAGAGAGATAGAGAGGGAGAGATAGAGAGGGAGAGAGAGAGAGAGAGGGCTGATACAAAAACTTAACTAGATTGAGATGTTCAATGTTAGATAAGCAGCAGCCCCATCACGACAGTATAGTTAGGAAGACATAAATAACTTGCGATATACCAGCGAAAATCCTATCAAATCCAACTCAGTGTTTGTTTTGTCTTTTAAACAATGATAACAAGCAATAGGTAACAAAATATTGGGGAAGAATGCTTATGAAATACATGGATATATTTTACACAGCACTGTAAGAAGGCGGGGGGGGGGGGAGGGGGCGACGACCTCAAACTCAATATTAGTAGGGAACTTGGAATTTATGTAGTTTCCTCTTTTATATCCAATACCAAACTTCGTGAGAAGCTATGTTACACTGCATCTAGCAATATATACCCTGTCTCTGTCAAAGTACTAACATGCAACATGACAAGCAGTTGTCAATGACATTGCCTTCATCTTCAAATTAACATGTGCTATCCACAATTAAATAAACAATCACATCACACAACTCAGACCAGTTTCTTTAAATCTGCTTCGCAAATCTCTCCCTTCAAAGAAGGGATTGTTCAACCAGGTCACTTCTGATTGAGCAGGTCTATAATCAAAGGCATTCCAGCTGGGATTTACCTTGTAACTCTATTAGTATGGCTTTATTGCTTAATGAATCCTTCCACTTAAGACAATAGCATGTGACTTGAGGGAATCTGGCTGCTATTTCTAGCAAGTCAGGCAAAATAAGACAAATAAACACGACATAAGTATTTTTGTATCACCACTGATGTGTATTACTAATATTCCTTGAATTATAAAATAATTTGCAGCATTATCATCATTTAAGTTTGCTTTCTATACTGGCATCAGATGGCTAAATAGGATCCAATAGGTTAGGAACCCCACCCCACCCAACCGTCTTGTTCTGATTTCTTAGTTTCTATGGCTGGATGTATTTCCTAATGTCAGACACTTTGCAAAGAAAAGTGTACAGGGTACATCCTTTTTGTAGTATCAGCACTAGTGAGAGAAATGCGAAAATGTCTTATTTTACTAAAATCAATTCCAAAGAATTACAGGAAAATATCTGAAAATCATTACAAAAGAAACTTATTTACAGGAATTATAAGAACAGGCAAAACAGTTAATATTTAGGAACAGTGCTAAAATGAAATTCCTTTGATTCTATGAAATCAAATGCATTTGCATTGTAGAGACTTGCAAAGACAGTCTTAAGAAGCAAGACAAAAAAGTCAAACTTTCAAATATGAAATACTTTTTTGTTGTTTTAGACAGTACAAAAATTATGTCAAAAATGACAACCATATTTCAAAGAGAATTAACATAAAACTTATAGAAACATCACTTGACTGCATCTCGACTGACACAAAACAGGAAGTCCTTTAATAATCAACTTCGACTGTCTTCTGTATGATGTAGGTCATGTTAGAAGTAAACCCATCTCCTCCATTAATTTCTGTCCTAAAATACTGTGATCCAGTAGCAGGTATTAATGGCCTAAGCATTTCCTGATCCTTACCTACAATTCTTATTAACCTAGTTAAAGTCTAGCCTGAATTCCAATTAAAACTAGAGAAGTGTCAGGAAAATATTTAGCCTTCTCCAAGTGAGTTGCCACCATAACTTTTCCATGCTAGGAAGAGAATGTCTGACGTTCGTTCGTGATCTGTGTCAAGTGCCACCATCTGACAATGATACACAGCTGAGTTTGAATGTCTCTAAGTAAACAAAAGCAGTTACAGATGGTTATGAAATTCCAGTCAATGGAGGTTCAGGGAAGGAAGAAAGAAATCTCAATATTTCAACCATGACATTCAATGCCATAGTCACAACAGGTGATCAATTCCAATCAATTATATTTGTTGCATTGCTTGTAGACTAAAGTCTTTTATTGATTATTGCTCACACAGTCACACACCAAACACTGTGTCTTTGGATTCCTGATAACAAATAGTATATAACTCTATAGGTACTTGTCATATTAACTTGGACTGCTAGTCACAGATGCCATCTGCATGATATAAGTGGTCCAACGCATGTGGTTATAAGATGCAGAATGCTTAAAACTATATTCCAGCATAGCCTTAAATTGAATTCCAACTTGAACAATTAAAAACTTATCCTTTTACTGTATGCAGCCAAATTATTTTATTTTCAAAATTTAGAGGGGGAAAAACTCCTGCAGATATATGGTAAAAATGAAATGATGTAAGAGAATAAACTTCAAAATTTACATCTGGAATTGTATGCACACAACATAAACATTATAACAACTCCTAACCTGCACCCTGCTTCAAAGCAGGGTCCACCCTAGAATACATAAACACAGATACACACACACAAGGATACAGGCTGTGAATTTTTACCAACTCTGACTAAATGGAAATTGCAAGGATAGCTTAATATTTTATCAAATAATTTTGGTCACATCAAACAATCTTTCAAGCTACATTCAAAAGGTGCTTTAAATATAGGGATTATGTATTTGTAGTTTATTTCTTTTATAACTATTACAGAAAACAGCTTTTAATTTTGGAAGCTTTGTCTGGAAGTTAATTGTTTGTAACATTTTTTAATATGGAAAAGTTACAAATGAGTTTGGTTTCTAACTTGGTGGTCTAAAGTTCTGTCCCAGAGTACGACACTGGCCAGCTTCATATTATAGTAAACAAGTAAAACTGGTAGGATGGAAATTGTATGGAATCCTGTTCTGCGTGCATGTGCAAGGTTACATCTCTTGTAAGCAAGGTCCTGTAGTTTTGTGCTTTTGAGGACCAGTAAAATATAACAAATCATTTGTTTTAAAACAGGTAAGTGTTGACAATAGGGAAAGCAAAGCTGTAAAATATGGCCTCACGTTTCTATTCAAAGGAAAATGGATGCAAACAACTCTATGATGTGTCTGTTTATTCTGCAATTACTTTAGAATGAATTCTGTAAAGTGGTTGAGGAACGGGTGGTGACATTGTAAGTCAAGAGTATCTAAATGAGAATGTATGCAAATCATGACAGCCCACTCAGTTCATACTAACAAGCTAAGTGGATGTATGATGATGACCTAGCCTTACATAAACTCTCTATATATATCTATAAATGTCTAGACATGTGCTTACATAAAAAGCATAAGCATACACATGTATATTAATTTTATTGAAATATTTGAGTTCAGGGAAAAGCCTATTAACATCCAGTATTAAGAAGAACATGATTCTATACAGCTTTACCAATCTATTTTGAACATGTATATAGAAGACTGGTAGAGAAACTAAGGAGTTGGGCATTGGACACACGAGTTATATTAGAAACAAGAGAAATGCCAGAGTGGCAGTGACACAAGCCCAGCCAGTTGCAAGGAACACAAGTCATATTTTAGCACACCAGGCGAAATGCTTAGCAGTATTTAGTCTGCTGCTACGTTCTGAGTGCAAATTCCACCGCGATTAACTTTGCATTTCATCCTTTTGGAGTCAATAAATTAAGTACCAGTGTAATCAACCAGTCCCTTCCCACTAAATTTCAGGCCTTGTGCTTTTAGTAGAAAGGATTTATATTAGTAGTAGTAAAGGAAGAGAGAGAGGAAACAGCATGCCTATGTGCCAAAAACTAGAGCTCATCATAAACTGTGTGTGGGTGTTTCTAAATTACATTTCTAGTAAAGTGAGGATTTCAACATCAGTAAGTAAGAACTACAATTGATGACCTCATTTCAACATAAACCAACCAATGTGACCAGGAACATTCAACAAGTGCAAAAATTTTACCACTAAAGAGATAGTGGTTCTTTAAATGAAAAACTGGGAAGTTGCATACTGATAAAGTGACTAACAATGAAGTCACTACATGAGCAGAGGCCATCAGGCAGCTTCTTAGCAACCTAAAATAAGAGGCTAATCCTACTGGACACCATATTAAGATAACAAAGCCTGATGACAACAGAGTAAACAAAAGAAGACAGTGAGGAGACAGAATACCCAAAGGTCTTAACTGCTAAAGACAGACCCAAAGTTTGCCTGTCTTCAGCTGTTTCTATGAAGTTGAGCAATGAGCGTTTATTATTATAACAATGAAATCAAGTAAAAACAATACAAGCAAGAGCGCTCAGAGAATGAAAACCTTCGCTATGGCAACACCAACATCCTCTCAATGATTAGCTGGAAGTGATTTTTAAAATGAGAATATCTGAAATAAACTTGACTGCTCTCACAAACGGGAATACTAAAAACGAAGCCGAACGCTCTGAAAAATTAAGTAAAAAAAAAACAAAAAAAAAAAGACAAATAATCAAGAATCCTTGTCTGGTACCGGATCAATCCCCAAATCTAATCAGTTTGAGCCAGCCACGAGGCCAAACATCCCTTAAAGTTTCATCCGAATCCATCCAGCTGTTCTTGAGATATCTTGTCCATGGACAAACAAACAAACATGACTGAAAACAATACCTCTGCCTTTGCTGAGGCAGAGATAACTAGACAAAACATGAATTAGCTGTCACCTACTTTTAACAGGCTCGAAGGTACTGTCAATTTAGTCAGCAAATATTTGGAATTTTTTACTTTTTACAACACATCAGATGGGACAAATTTCAACATAAAATATAACAAACCAAGAAGAAAAATACTTCATTTATTCAATTCATGCAAGAATAGTAATTTCGGAAGTTTTCTTAAAAAATACACCATTCCCCAATTTTTTCTTTTCTGTAACACCCACGTCTGTAACTAGTCTTTTAAGCCTTTGAGGAGTGTTTCAGATGAAGTCATAAAAACAAGGCTTTATCACAAATGAAAGGCAACGAATTACTAGAGCTTATTAATTCAAAATATTTGGTGATAACTTTTTTTTTAAAATGGCGAACTGGCATAATTAACACATCAGACATTCTTCTGACCCATTTATGTTCAGAGTTCAAATCCTGTCGAGGGTTGATGAAATGCCAGTCAAGTACTGGGTTCAAGGAAATTGACATATTCCCTCATCTATTATTGCTAACCTTGTAGCAAAATTTGAATCCATTATTAGTGATTTGATGAGTTTGGTCAAGTATTGGCAAATATTTTTCCAACAAGAACAAGAAACAATTTAGACTATGCTTCAGTGTTATTCTGACCTCCACAGTAAATCTTAGTCCACTTTGTAATAGCTTTCAGCCATCATTGTAAAGATATTCCCTTTAGCTCTTGTTATTCTTTTAAAAACAATTTAGTAAATCAACAGTCCCTCATGAAAAAAAAAAAGCAAACCAGAGAACCTCAACTTGGACACTAAACATGCAAAATAGCAGCAAAATCTACCTCAAACTACATAACATCTTATGACACACACTGAACCTACTCTCATTCCTTTGTACTTAAGTACACACACTCACACATATATACCCTCAGTGCATCATGAAAAGACAGGATGGTCACAAAAGGAATGCCTGTGATCTGAGGGATGGTTAACTTGATCAGAGCTGACTAATGGATTTGGTTACTAAACTACTAAAGTTAGTTTCAACTATAAGTGATTTAGTCATCTGACAAATATTCTACTAGTTACAAACAGACTGATTAGATGCTACTGGTGTGTGTGTGTGTGTGTGTGTGTGTGTGTGTGCTGGCAACAAAGGGCCCCTCTCTCAGTGAAAGGCAGATTGTATGATGCCCATGTGCAAACAGCTATGCTACATGGCAGTGGAACATGGGCTGTGACAGCTGAGGAGATGCATAAGCTTGAAAGAAATGAAGCCAGCATGCTTCACTTCGTATGAGATTGCAATCAGGAAACTTAATTTTTAGAATGATATTGTAGGGTTTGAGTGAAATGCCAGATCTAGCCAGTTTGAACATAAAACAGGTAGAATGTTTTGGCTGGATATGGCCTGCTTAATAAATGACAGTGTCACAGACTAGCTGCAGATCTTTGGATGGAATAATTAAAAACTCATGACATTATATATGTCCATGTAGTTAAGTTCTATTTTCAACCACATAGTTCTGATTTCAAGTCCAGTGTCCTTGGCAACTACCTTTGGTCAAACAAAACCTTTTCATTGAAATTTTGTAGACAGAAACAGTGTGCATGTGTGTGCATGTGCACAGTGAGGAAGTTGAACTAAAATAAACAGGACATAACCAAAATATCACTGAGGTCTACCTGATGAGTTTGATAATCAAAAACCACTATTTTTAGTCAATTATATAATTGGCCCCAATACATTGGCATCTAGTTTTTGTTCTATCTCAGATATTTTCAGAAATAACCACAAAAAAAAAAAAAAAAAAAAAAAAAACAGTTAAAGCAGTGTTCCAGAATAGCAATGTTTCAGTCATAGAAGAGTAAAACACTAATTGTACTGATTGATTCACTTTGACTAGGCCAACCGAGATTTATTGTAGAGCCAAGTAACACAATTCAATCGATCTTTCAACATATCATTAATAATACTCAATAGACTGAGTGCACAGTAATTTCAATTCAGAAGTGAATTGAGTTGGGACCAAATATTTAATGAAGAGAAACAACAAATGCAAATGTCAAACAATCAAAACTATAAAATAAAAGCAATTAATTAAATGAATGACTGTAAATGATATTTGTGAAAATATATTCAAGTCAATTAGTTATTGTTGCTTAATCCCAGGCCAGGCATCCAACTGAACAGTTCACAACTGCAGCTCACAGGGCCACATTCAGCCCTCGATAGTCTTCCCTCTATAGATATATATTCTTCTTTAATTGGTTTTGTTTTACTTTTTTTGGTGTGGCACCTTAAAAGAAAAAAATCCAGGTTTTGGATCTGGCCCAGATATTAAAAAGATTGAGAACCACTAAACTGAAGACAGACAGACCTATGACCATCTCCTCTCTTAAGGGAATAACCCTGTTCTATGTGATCTTCCCTGTTAAGAGTCTGATTTAAGAAGACATTTGGCTGCTATTTCCAAAAGTTTGAGTGATCACATAGTGGCTCCCTCATTTATTCAAATATTGAAATTATAATAAAGGCAGATAAAATCTAGGACAAGCATGGGCAAGTTCTACCAAATAAGCAACTGAAATGAAGTTTAACTGACACGAAATTCATTTTAAAAATATCTAGAATAAGACAATTTTGAATGCGGAAAAATAATTTCTACAATAAAATAAGTTATTGCAATATAAATTTGATCAAAGCACTATGATTGTCTTTATTTTATATCTGAAATATTGGAAACTGAAATATTGGAAACACTCAGCTTCTTGAAGTAGTTGAAACTGGTGACAAAACAGTATGAGAGGGGGAGGAAGGGGGGAGTAGCGTTTATAGGATGTGTAAAATTCTGTGAGAGTCTATCAAAATGTTAAGGTTCAGCAGGGTATGTAGTCAACATTGGCAGTCTAGCTAGTGTTAAGGATTATAAAATATAGCTAGCATCCCTGCTATTTGAACCTATTTCTTGCTTTTAAGTAGTTCAAACAGAAATCCAAAGAACAGAACTAAATCTGTTGATGCAATCAATGAAATGCCATCCATTCATAAACAGACCTTTATTTTCGAAACTAAAAATGCAACATGATCAAGCCATTATAGAATTTGAAGTTTTTGGAAAGAACAATTTCACATGAACATCATATTTCCAACACAGAGCAACTCAATTGTTGAAGTGGCAATTTCGAATAGAGTGCTCAAATTTTAGATTTCGTGACATAAGCTACAATTTGAAGACTCAAAAATATATTTGATTTATAAGGAAACAGATTATTAGTTTTGATATCTGATTTCTGATCAATGACAAAATTTGAAGTTATATGATAGAGTTTAGGAAGCATATACTTTAAAATGGTTGAATCCTCACTACAAGTGAAACAGATAAAGAAAAATTTGGTCCATCTATTGGAGTAAATACCCCAGACAAACAAAAAATAGTTTAAGAGCCAACACAAGATCACTTAGTAAAAAAAACATTACAAAACGCAGATTAAAACTAGCAGGTTACATCGTCCAGCTACTAGAACAATGCCTCTCTAAAACAGCTTTCAAATGGACATCAAGGGAGGGAAGAAGAAAGGGACGTCAGAAGCTACATGGTGCAGAACATACATAATCAAGACGAGAGAAGCCAATATCTCATGTCCAGATGTAGGGAAAAACTACAGCCATTGGTATCCAATGTGCTCAAGAACACTGCAGGAACCAACACTGAATATAGCAATAGTTGAAGTTAACTTTTTGTCTTAAATATTGGTTTCAAATTTTGGTACAGGTTTAGCAATTTCAGGGGAGGGGGGCGAGTCGATTAAATCAACCCCAGTGCTTAACTGGTACTTATTTCATCCTTAAGGGGATCAAAGGTAAAGTTGACCTCAGCAAAATTTGAACACAGAACAAAGATATAAAATGCCATTAAGCATTTTCCCCAGCATGCTGACAATAAAAAAAGAAAAGACAGTAAAGTTGTCTTGTCCCACTGTAATTGCAACCACCAGGGATAAAAAAGGGTTGTGCCAGTTGTTCCATTTCCTAGAAATGGTAGCAAAATCTTCAAATTACATCGTAATGTAATGTTCTAGTGAATTGTCTGAATAAAGGATGTGGGGATGGTCATGGCTGGAATCCTTTAGATCATAAATCTATTTATTTGATCAGGGTTGATTTAGGACTCCACAACAGGAACAAGAACAAAACCAGTTGGCAGTAGCTTTTACTAGATTGAAAAAGTCAGCAATGATAAAAATAAAAATTTATATATTTTTTTCCAGATAAATCTGATAATTAAAATACCAACTATATCCTATTTCTCATAATTTTTAAAACCTTTTCAGGTTGTGTGAAGTTTTAACTATCTCCACTTTAGAAAATATCTGTAAACCAGCTCCAATACCTAACATGTTCTCACATCATCCTATAATTCACAGCTATGTGTTCTAAAGGTCTTCACTTAATTTACAAATATCATTTCAACATGCACACACAAACCAACCAGAAAGCATCCATATAAATGCTTTTCTCACTTTCCTCACACCATCACCATAATTCATTGCCATACACCGGTGTTTTTAATTCAAGACAATTAAATACACAACAAAATGTTGTTGCCGACAGGTTCATTCCTAAGAAATGATATCTATGAGTGATGGTCATCAATAATTCAAATGTTTATTAGCTACTTAACTGCCCACATTTCAATCACCCAGGGGACTGGTATTCCACAAATATTCTGATCAACAACTGACAATCGAAACATTAAAAGGAACCAAATACACAAGAGTTTTGCATTTTTAAAGAGTCTGACTTTCACTTGAAATATAACAGGTCCAAGGCCATAACCTTTCACTCCAAACAACTTGAAACAAGATGGTGAGTGTCAACTATTTCATTGCCCAACTTCATTTGTCCTTTCACTTGTTTTAGTCATTGAAGTGACCACGCTGGAGCACTATCTTCAAAGGTTTCAGTTGAAGAAACTGATCTCTGTACTTTTATTCCATCAGTCTCTTTAACCAAATGCTAGTTATAGGTCCACAAACAAATCAACATGTGTCAAGCAGCGAAGAAGACAAACACAAAGACGCACACAAATATATATGCCAACCTTCCACACAGTTTCCTTTCCATCCAGTAAATTCATTCACAAGCATCGGTCAACCCAGGCTGTAGTAGAAGACATTTGCCCAAGGTGCCACACAATGGGATTGAACTGCAAAGCACATTTCTTAACCACATAGCCATGCCTGCGCCTATAACTTTATAAACCTTTGAAAATCTTTTTTTCTACAAATAATCTTTAATACACATTTCATGATCATTCATGAAATCTCAGCAATGTACAACTCATTATCTACGTTTTTGTGACAATTCTGCTTGCTACATATAAACTATGAAGGAGCAGCACCCATGACAAGTGGGTTGAAGCGGGGGGGGGGGACAAAACTCTGTTAAAGGAATCCAAAGTTGCTATTAAACCTGGAACCACTTTATTGCAAACTTCTTAGCCATACCCTGCCCTGCATATCTATCTATATATATATATATATATATATATATATCTATCTCCATATATTTTGTAAAATGGTTTAACTGTTATGTCACTTGATGCTTTTCTTAGTAAAAATTATATTTACAAGGTGTCTCTGAAGATCTTCAATAAAATATAGCGAATCTGTCCAGAAGTAAGAAATTCAATTTTGCTTTCTAAATAAGAGTCATCAATATATTTAGAATATTTGATTTGGGAAATATTGAGAGAAAAGGGAAGAGAGAATTCTGGAGACATGAAAGAGGGAGAAGAAAAAAGGGAAAGATAACGAGAATGGTGGGAGGAGATATTTGTGTGTGTGTGTTTGTGCTGTTGTTTACAAGTGAGGGGAAGGGAGAGAGTAAGGTATGAAGGTAGTAGCAGAATAAAGCAGAAAACGAGAGGGGGGAAAGAGGGGTAGGTAGAGAATGCCAATTAAGGGAGGAGGTGTGAGGTATATTGACAAAGGAAGGAGAGTGAAGGGAGGAGGCAGCATTAGAAATAAAGAAACAGTGGCAGGAGAAATAAACAAAACCCAAGCATGAGAGAGAGAGAGAGAGAGAGAAAGAGAGAACGAGGTTTAGTAGTAGGAGCGGGAGGAGGTAAAGAAAGACAGCACAGTAGCAGGTGCAGAAAAACAAAGGAGCAAAGTGAGAGGAGGAGGAGTGGGAATTAACAAAAGCTGTGGAAGGGAAGATAAGAGTGAGTGAAGGGGTAGTAAGGTGAGGAAAGAGATTTTAGAAGGTAGCAATAGAGGTAGCGCTAGAGCAGCAGAAGCGAAAGTAGTGGTGGGAGGAGGAGGAGGAGGCAAGTGTTAATGTATGATAAAAATTAGAGCAATGCTACAAAATTTATTATTATTTAACATAATTACTGCAGTGGACTTTCTGAATTAAAATATCTTATATCGCGACTTGGGAACCAGTTATATTTACCCCCCCAACTATAATCATTAGTTTGTGTATTTCTTTGTGAAATAAAAATAAACTCATATATATATAGTTATTTTTATTTTTTGCAATATAATCGAAGTACAAAATATTCTAGCAAATTATGTTAACTAAAACTGATAAATTTTATCGGAAATGAAAATAAATCCTTCGTCACAACTGGAAATAATTATTTAAAACAGCACAAAGTGGGGGGGGGGAGTGAATAGCTAAGAGATCAAATCACCTTTATCATAATGGATGGACTCCGGCGAGTCCATTTTTGATTTTGTCAGCTTCCAGATTTAAAACCAACGTTTCACCCCTCTCTCTCTCTCCTTTATGGTAAAAACTGACCTTCACACACGCACACACACACTCACAAATATCTCCAGGAACAAAAAGCTTGTGGAATCGTCCTTCCCGATTTCCAAGGGAAATATGAAAAAACGGTTTTCATTATTTTTTCTCGAGTTTCTTTCTCCCCTTCCGTTTCTCAAAAGTCAATAATACAAAACCTGTACCAGCTTTAGATTATCACTTTCAAATACAAATACACTTAAACCTAAAAAAATCTAGATCAGTGTTTGTGTACGTGTGTTGTAAGTTTGCTTCAACCACATGGTTCCGGGTTCAGTCCCACTGAATGGCACCACGAGCTTGTAAGTGAATTTGGTAAACGGAAACTGAAAGAAGTGTGCGCGCGCGTGGATGTATAAATTTATGTTTGTGTAAATATAGTGTTATGGGTCGGCAAAAGTAACCGATAGAATACGTACGAGACTTATTTTTGTAAGTACTGAGGTCGATTTGTTCGACAAGACCTTTCAAAGTGGTGCCCCAGCATGGCCGCAGTCCAATGACTGAACTAAGTATAAAGTACACCCACACAAAATAGGTCGGCTGGTGCCGGGTGGGACAAGATTCGTTTCCTGTTGTCAACAAATAAAACTATCTGATCAGCTACAATTTCAGTAATTCTATAGATTTCAATAAACAGTCCCGTGCTTCTCCGTCACTTGTCGATCTAAATTGCAATGAATCGTTTTAAATGGTGGCACTCCAAGTCAATAAAAACTATCAACAATACTGTGTAGAATACTGGGGGTTAAAAAGAAACCCATGGGGGGGGGGGGGAGACTGGGGTTAAATTGCGTGTGTGTTTGCGTTGGAATAGCTGTGTGGTTATGAAGCTCGCTTTACGGTCAGTACCCGTGGTGGCGAAAGTAAAGAATACGCACGCGCGGTCGTTAGGGTTTTGGTTACGCCAAAAACGAGTGGTGTGAGTATTCTTTACCTCCCCCCACCCGTGATTTTGGGTTCAGTCAGTTGCGTGCACCTCGGGCAAAGTGTCTCCTAGTATAGACCCGAGTTACAACTAGCCTTGTCAGTGAATCCGAAAGCGGGAAACTGTAGAAATCGGTCGTGCGTGTACCCCACCCCCACTTGACAACCAATGTTGGTTTGTTTTACGTCCCCGTAATTTAACAGTTCGGCAGGAGACCGATAACATAAGTACCACACTTTTAAAAATAAGTACAGGGGTCAATTTGTCGACTAAACCCTTCAAGGCGGCGCCCCTGTACAGCTGCAATTCATACATATAATTAAAAAAGAATGTATTAATACTCATATATATAATACACACACACATATATATCACAAACGATTAATAACCACTCGAGATGAACCAAATGTATTACGTAACTGTCTTTGGTTCAACGGCGGCTGAAGAGGTGAATAATCAGCGAAACATCGAGATTAGCCGTTAAGTAGCTTGAAATGTTTCTAGTATATATTTGAAGCACCATTCGTTCCGTTTGTTTTACTCGAAGAGAAATAAATTCATAGCGCTGACTACCTGCTGTGCAACTGCCAGAGATTAAAACCTTACCCTGCTGGGTTTATGCGCCTGAAATGTAGAAGTGCACGCACACACGTTTAGACGCGAATAGAATTTCACGACACGAACAGACCTTGCCAAAAAAATTAAAATAAAAACTTCCCACCTAACGCAGAATTGTTTCATTCCAACAATGACAGAGATCTACATATAGTTGTGTTCCAGCAATGGCCATCCCCTCTTGTCGGACAGTATATCAGTCTAGTTCTTTTTATTCTTTCTCCATGCCAGAAGGGTAAGATTGGTCTGCTAATATCTATCTAGCAGGTCGACTGGTGCCCGTATCAATCCTTCAGTGGTTAATATATATAAACAGCCAGGCGCAACGTGATACCATAGAGGAAAATACAATCGTGACTGGAGTATTTTAACTCTTATTTCTAGGAATGTAGGTGCTTCGGCATCCTTAGTCAAACTTAGTGACGAGTGCGCGCGCGAGAGAGAGAGATCAATTCCTTGCCCTTTCGATCTCGCGTAATTCGTGTTATTGGTGAAAAGGGTGAACCTTGCAATGAAATCATTCCACAAATGACCACCACTTTTACAGAGCTGCCACATCTGGTTTACACCCACGTTTTAACAACTTCCAAAATCGTTAACTTGAATGAATATATCATTTCAAGACTAGACTAAAAACGAAAACTGAAGGAGCCCAAGTATGAAATATATGCGTGCATGGGGTAGTAAGAATGGTCCCTTAACGGTCGTGTACGTATGGGAGAGGGGAATGTCCTTTAAGCAGTATATATTCATGGAGAAGGGGATTGTCTCTTAAGCAGCAGTATGCGCGTGCATGGGAGGGGATTGTCAGCTAACCACTGTGTGCGTGTGTGCGCCACTCTAAAGAAAATATGCTGCTAGAATATAGAAGAACTGGCTACCACTTTCAGCAAACCTAACTTAGTAGAAATGGATTACATATACATACATGTGTTTTATTGTGTATGTGTGTGTATACACAATTTCGATCGAGATCTATAATTAGGTGTTCCAGCCATGACCATCCCATCTTTTCACAGACAGTAATAGCAGTGTCCTTGCTTTTCCTCCACACCTCTAGAGTGTTGTTCAAGGAATTTGTCTGCTATATTTAGCAGGTCGAATGGTCCGTCATTGTTAACCAAACACAACCGAAAAACATCGGATTGTTTCCAGTATAAAATGGGGAGAAAACCCACCCAAATCCATATTTTTGTATAACCCCAGAGCTGCCTTGATGGAACTGACTTTTAAAAGCGTTCTAGCCATGACCGTTCTATACTAATTTCAAACCTCGCGTAGCTACACAGTTTACCTTGTCCAAGGCGTCTTTCCTTTACTTGAAGACGATGGGGTGTGATCTGAGAAAGGGCTGACTCATTTCTAAGTTAGTCGAGATTGATTGGCAGGTGGTAGCAGGATATGATAAAAAAAAATTCAACAAACATGTAGTAGAGTCCTTTTCTCTTTTTCTTGTAATCGCTATGGAATTTGAGAGAGAGCATCCGGAGGATTGAGGTTTATAATACAAGAGTTTTCGTTAATCCATCGTGGGGTGTCTCTTCTCAATATTGGAAAAAACAGACAGAAAGGACTGTTGTGACAAGCAAACACTTGTTTCTGTTTGCTGGACAAGATGAAGTTGTTGGTAAGTCCCAGGTCAGTTCTCAACCAACAACAGCTCGTAGCATGATCAAACACGCCAACCGTGAACACCTCGTCTTCTTGCCTGCTTTTATCTTTCTTTTCAGACTGTAGGTGAGAGAGCGACCGCATACAAGGATAGAACTCTCGTTGGCTCGTTCAGAGAGGAGCTTACAACATGATGAAGGACAATGACTAAAGTATAATGAATGGTTTATGAGTCAACAAATTAACCGAAACTATGAACGTCTCAGAAGGTTGAATAATCAAAACTGAAGAATTTGCGGAAGATATACACATCTAAAACATTGTTTGTGCTTGTGTGTATAAAATCTTCCTTTAGAGAATTCAGACTTTCATAATAAAATAGTTGCATCCACAGAAAACATGAACAATCTCAATATTCTCATTTCTAAATTTAATGTGGTGAGAATCGACAAAAAGAAAGAAAAAAAAAGAAAAAAAAAATGGTTAATTTCGAAAAGTAGCGCTAATAACGATCAAAATGCTTTTGCTTTCTTGTCTTCCCCTCCCCCGGTTTCTTTAAGTTGGAAGAAATGCGGATAGGAGGGAGGGGGCTTGTTCAGCAATGCCAGATTCTTTCTGGTTTTAAGGATTGGAATCTTATTACAACGAATGGAATGAATGAATGAATGAATGAATGGGAAAAGGAAATGGAGAAAGAGATGGGATGAATGGAGAACTTAGAGATGCTGAAGAGAGCAAGAGATGCTGATATTGAATTCGATTGGGAAACTAAAAACCATTTTAGCGTTATATATATACAAGATCGAATAAGTTACAGGAAAATGATATAGAACAGAAAACTAAACTAAGCATCATTACTATTATACCGAGTAGTTTTAACTAGTAATTTAGTGTATACTATAATAGTACATGGGAAGAAAATATATACGGGGAACTGAAGCGAGAAATAGTTGGAGTGTGTGTTATAAAGATGGGAAATAATTTTGGCAAACTGTTGGTTGCATCGAGTTTTTAACCCTTCGTTCAAGGGGGGGGGGGGGGAACACATACAAAAGTATTATAACCCGGAGAATGAAAGAAACGGCGCAGTTAATTTGGTGGTGGAAATTCCACTTTATAAAGAGAGAGAGTTAATTGTGAAAAAGAGAGCAGCTAAACTCGCCCTCCTTCGTTAAAGAATTATGGTAAGATACTTAGTATCATGAGAGGAGCAGCAGCAGAACATTTCTCAGAATTTCATGATTTACATCCCTAACTGGAGAAGAAAGGAATGACAATATTTAACAAGACACTGTAATTATGTTCAGTAAAAAATACATTTAAAAAAAGAGGGAACGAAGGGGTGGGGTAGTAGAAAATAAGGGGTTAGTCCATGCAGGCCCCTCCCCCAGAAATAAATACTGTAATGTGGAGCAAAGAGACCTTGTATATATATATATTAAGTTTTAGCAAACATTTCTGGTGTTTTCTGAGAAAAAAAAATTCAGTTGATTATAAACCTAAGTTGCCTGGGAAAGGAGTGACGAAATATTCATTTCATGGGAAAACTTGCTAGAATTCCTTATAAAATAAACCTGCCTAAAATTTCTTTTGTGTGTATGTGCATGCTTGAGTAAGTGTGCACTTTGTGTGTGTGTGTGTGTGTGTGTGTGTGTGTGTAAAAGAGGAAGGTACTACTTCAAAGTTGACTGCAGTGAGAGCGAATTATTAAAGCTGGCAGAAACGTTAAGCACGTCGGGCAGAATGCTTAGTAGCATTCTTCTGGCTCTTCTGTGTTCAAATTCCACCGAGGTCTCAACTCAGCCTTTTTATCCTGGGGTGGGTGGGGTCGATCGATAAAATAAGTACCAGTCGAGCACTGGGAGTCGGTGGTATCGACCTCACATCACTTTCACGCCTTAGAATCGTTGGCTTCCAGCCAACATTTGAAACCATTATTATTATCAATGGATGGTTGCAAGGCTTTTTTCAGAAGCTGGAATTTTTAATCAAATATTCTTGGAATTCCCGAACATGGAAATAAAAACCATTTTAAACGAAATTTTTGTAAATTATGAATGAATAAAAACCAAAAGAAATAATTTGTATTTAATAATAATATAGAAATTTTTTATGAATGGAAAAATACAAAGCAACAAAAAAAAAAAAACCGAAATGATTGAATTAGCTTAGGAGGGAAGGGCCTTGCCGTGGCTAACCAGCTCTAAGGAGTCTTAATCCCTATCAACCACACATTCTTATCGTATACAAGTATTACCCGGGGCTGATCATATGAAATAATTGACTCAACAGGGCCAATATAGTAGTGAATTGTGTACGCAACATAAGGCCTCTCTCTCTCTCTCTCTCTCTCTCTCTCTGTATACAATTTCCTTGTTTTGTTAGGTCTCCATGGCAAGCACCGACTCCTGCTGTGACCACCGCGTCGGTATTGGTGTGATTTAAGAGACTTAACTGCTAGTTCTAATTCTGACAAAACCAGCTACCACCTTGTAAGATTTATTTATTTGCAAGTGATACTGGTTAAAAAAAAAAAAAAATTCCCAGACAAATACCAGATATTTTTTAAATTTTTTACAAACCTTATTACCTCAACAGCAGTCTCTCAAACACCCTCCCCACTAATTTTGATATTACAAAACTATTGCAGCTTATTTTCAGTACACAATGTGTGCGTGTTCTGAAATGCAACTGTCAACTATGAGTTGATTATATTACAAAATAAAAATAGTCTGCAACAATTTGTATAAAACTATCTTAATAGCAAGCTAACCTATTTACATACTTTACACTAAAGGTATTTAAACAAATTTAACATTGTTAGTACAACCTACTACTACATGTCAATTACACACATATCTATCTATCTATCTATCTATCTATTTATCTATCTATCTATTCACACACGCATTAAAAGATCGCATGTATTATGTTGTGCTATTAAATAGCAGTATGGTTGCCGCCCTTAACTCGAAAGGTTACAGAGGCGTGCGCGCACACACGCACCTTCTTTTATTTCGCTTGAGCCATCACGGCCACAGACCAAACGAAAGCACCACACACACACACACACACGACAGAAATCCCTACAAATCGGCATCAACAACAGTTGAGACAACTGAAGGAGTCTCATGACAGTTTGTTTAGCACGAAGTCAGTCCTCAGGAAGTAGAGACAAGGTTTATGATCATCATAAGGCATGTCACACTTAACCATCTTTTTCCAGATGTAGTAGTAATATTAGTCGTAGTATACATCTAATACCACTATTGTGATATGAACAAAATTTAACAGCTATTGCAAGCAGGTGGGGCTTCTTCCAGACCTACTAGAGACTAGAGCAGGAGTCCCTCAAAAACCAACACCTTATCCCATCGTCTTCTAATGTGGGGACGAAATGAAATACTAGATAAGGTCCCAGTATCTAGTTCCGGGTAGGGATGTATGGTTACAGTATCTCTGTTCCCAAACAATTTATTTTCAAAATGTGTGTAAGCGTGTGTGAGCAATATTGACTGAGAGAGGGTAAAATATAGCAGGAAGGATATTGATGTTATATGAATATAAAACATTACAATCACTCTCTCACATTTAAATCTTAACCGTTCATACAACACACACACACACACACACGCAAGCATACTCGCTCTGCGTGTGTGTGTGAGAGAGAGAGGGGGGAGAGAGAATATGTGTGTGTGTGTGTGTGTGGTATGATAGTGGAAACTACGAGTCGTGCAACCCAAGGCTCAGTGTGGAAAATGACTCGCATACTTGAATTCAATATAAGAGAGATCTTGGCGTAACAGATCATAGAGAGAGAGAGAGCGCATGTGCGTGTGTGTATGAGCGAGTGACTGTGTGCAAGTGTGTGTACGACTGCTGCAAGTGTTTGTGTTTGTATATGTGCGCGCGCGCGCCTTATGTGTGTGTTGGAGTGAATGACTGACTGAAAGGCACAGTTAAATGTTACAATCGATTATAAACAGCACACTATTTGAACTTGCGTATGAGAGAATACTGCTATACACACTGGTAAATATATATATATATATATATATATATATATATATATACACACACCAGTCATTTTTCAGTCGACACACACAGGCATCAGACAAACACGTATCCATACTGTTTATTAAGCACTACGAGGCCACACACACACACACACACACACACACACACACACACACACACACCGTGTGTTACAAGTAAAATCGATATAAATTATACTGAACACATCTACACATGCCCCCCCAACTAGAAGGTCATAGATACTTGCAATTATAAAACAATTTGGATAAAATTAAAGATATTCAAGTATTTTAAAACATTATACATATGCAATACATTAGGCGGGTTTCGACTTCAATATCAAAATCATATTGTGGGACATGAAAGACAAGCTTATTTTCGGGTTTCAGTCAATAGCGTGCTATATATTGGGAACATCTTATTAGGCTAATAGTAGTAAATTTGGGAGTTCATCCCCAAAGGCTAAATGAACACACACACACACACACACACACACACAACATGAGAGAGGATGAGAGATCAAAACAGGAACTGAGTGGGTTGGCGATACTAAAAGGTTTATTAACGACATAGCTGAAATAGATTCAAGTGAGAATCGAAACCAGAACCCACGTACTTTTATGCATAACCTACAATAAATTTGCTTTCGCTTTTGCCGGTGAAAGTACATGGACGACAACAGTCAAATTACTGAAAAAAGTAAAAGAATAAAAAAAAAAAAAAAAAGAATATTTCTGTAATTAATATTAACCCCCACCCACTCTTCCAACCCAAAGAAATGACGAAAGCTGACGTCGACAAGATTTGAACCAGCACAGCATTTAAGGCGAGAGTCCCTCACTACCACCAGTCATTTATATTAGCAATAATGGTTTCCAATATAAGAACAAGCCCCAGCGATTTTCAAGCGAGGTTCTTAGAAATCATCGATGACATCGACCGACCCCACCCTCCCGGGGGAATAGACGAAGGTTTTTTCTTTACCGACTTCGGAAGGAATAAAAAAAGGCAGAGTTGTTCCCTGAGAACGTAGAGAGACGAGAACAAATACCGCAAGACATTTTGTCCGACGCTCTAACGATTATTCTAACTAACCCTTGCACCCTTGTGGTAATTCTTTCTACCAACAGAAACTATGCCAACAATTTTAGAGGGAGTTCAGTCGATGTTATCAACCGCAGTACTTTAAATGGTACTTTATATATATAAAAAATAAAAAAGGCCAAGTCGACTCGGATGCGATTTGAACTCAGAAACGTAAAAACCGGAAGAAATGCAGCTAAGCACTTTATCCAGCGCACTAACGGCAGCCCAACCCAGCTCGTCGCCGCCTTTAATTTCAGGCGTTGTGCCTATAGTAGAAAGGGGTAACATAAGCAACCCAACCCCAGATCATCTTTCTTTTTTATGTCCAAAAAAAAAAGAAAACGTTTGGAGCAAATTAAAAGTGTAAGTAGAGGAAATCGAAACCCTACTTAACCGATTCGGTTTAGCGAGAAACTTAAACTTTGCTCCACCACTAACGTACGTTTAAAAAAAAAAGCAAATAGAGCGATTAAGTGGTTGGCTGATCTGCTAGAAATAGCAACCAATTATCACTTAAATCCCAACCTATCATCTTATATAAGTGACACTGGACAAGGTAGCCAAAGGAGAGGGGAACCCCCCCCCCCGCATCCCGTCAGATAATCTCAGCTAGAATGCCTTTAATGCTAGATCTTGTCTTGTGTTCGATCAGGGGAGATAGACCCAAGGCCATGGGATAGGCTGATGTTCAGGGAGAGATTGACATTTGAAACCGTGACCGAACTGCTTCTTCCAAGAAACGCCGAGGAAAGGGAGAGAGAAGTATCAGCATACCTTACTTCCATTCTATCATTCATACATACACACATACAGCGAGGGAGAAGATGGAACGTTCATGCCTTTTCCCAACCGAAATAGTTTACCGAAGTGAAATCACTTCAAGACATGAAGCCCAAGGAAATCCATTCGGCTGCATGATTGTGCGGTGTTCATGCCTTTCCTGCTGAGCACATAATTTTGATAAGACAGGTCACAAGCTCAGCATCCCCTAGCGATGCAGTAGCATCTGCAATCATACTGTCCATCGCTTCAGGAAGGGTTGTGGCCTTCATGGCTTGCCCTCCCGACGACCATCACGCATCTGCTGAGCAAAGTGATCAAATGACGTAATAAATAATTTGATACACACATATATATCGATCTCCGCTATTGGTAGATTTGGTGGTTTTATTTTAAACTTTCCCCCAGGAAGAAAGAACTGACGATTTTTACCCAGCGCAGGATCTGAACTCGGGTCGTAATTAAAACAGCTACATTTTATCTAATGCTCTATACCGATTCTGCCAAACCCTCGTCCAATTATTAAAAAAAAAAAGCCGGGGAGGGGACAACATCTACCAACAGTACATAACTAGTACTTCATTTTATCAACCTCAGGAAGAATGAGACACACACACACATAAATAGATCTTGGCTGAAATCGAACTCAGAACTTTTCAGTCCGATGTTGTACATGGTCAGCTAAACCAAAGAATAGTCCAAATCTCATAAGAGAGCACGAGGAGGTTGCAACAATAATGCCTTTCTCCAACTCCAAGCAACACGGGTGGTGAGGACCCAGTCGATTACATATTCGATCCCAGTACATGACTGGTACTGCTGGTCGGGTCGGCCTTGGTAAGGTTTCATATTCGACAGACGGAAGAGAAGCTCACAAGATATTGATGTCTATGTCAAATATATATTTTATAGGGTACTATACTTAGGTATATACAGCCATACAGATGCACACTGGTCTCAGTACAAAGTACATTTCGCCGATTCGGTCCTTCCATTTACTTTGGGAGTTTTCTTTCCCCACTTAACTCTTAAGATAGGGACCAATGAAGGGGTTACCTAAACACTTCCCCGACTAACAATTCTGCTACAAACAGGGGAATGGTTTCTAAGGGGTCAGTATACGTGGTAGAAATAGCCATATCTCTCCAAAATCACATCCTACCATCCTCAGATGAAAAGACAAGAAAACGTGGGGTTGATCACGGCTGGAACGCATTTGACAAGTCTACTGTATGAGTAGGGGGGACCGGTGGGTAAGCAACAACGACGACCAACTACAAGGAAATCCCCTACGCAGTGGTCCATTATCGACGTGCTAGAAATAACAGCCAAATTTACCTCAAATCACACGATTCATCCGTCGTTGAAAGATTAAAAAAGGGGGGTGGGACATATCGGTGTATATATATAAATAACATGGTCTGCTGGTTCGTAGATGGCCTGGGGCTAAACTACAAGCGATAACAAGGTTTCTAACGGAGGTGGACGGCCTGAGGAAGAGATTTTATACAAGAACGTTGAACCTTGTTAATACGAGCGAGATTTGAACCTACGGCAATAATAATCATGTTTTGTAGCAGTCACGAGGTCACACACACACACACACACGGGGAGGAACAAAATCAATGTGTATGTGTGTGTGTAAGAGTGTATGCGCACGTATATATATATATATATATATATATATATATATATATATACATACACACACACACACAAATACTTTATCGATATCGAGAAATGAAGTCAAACGACAGAGGCGGGATTTGAACTCAGAACTCGACAAAAAATGAACTGTAGACGTTTTGCGTCCGACACTACCGCTTCGGCCACATTTAACAGAGTTTCTAGACACACACACACATATATATATATATACATGTAGATGTAGGTATGTACATGTACGTTGTTATGCATATACTCACATATTATTTGTATTATATATATATATATATATATATATATATATATATACACACACACACACACACACAGATATATAAGTATAATCACACACACACACACACGACCCTCTGCAAACCATTAGGTCTTTAGTAGCTGAACCACGACAGCAAGAAGCAGCGGAGGCGGGATTTGAACCCGCAGCATAACCAGAAAAACAAAAAAGCTAAACTCGGGCGCTCTACCGATTATTTTTTTCAATACAATTTCCATAAGTTTTTTTCTTTTCAACATTTTAATATTTATACATAAAACAATGTTAATTAATTAATTATAATTAATTTTTTAAAAAGCATAAAATCTTTTTTTCTTTTAAATTTCTGAAGCAACATTCAAAAAAAAAAACCACAATAATCAAATTATACATACATACAAATATATACACATGTGTGGGTGTATGTATACACGTTTTGTATACATGAATGTATGTATCTATATATACGTGTGAATGAATATACATGTGTATTATATATACGAATATATATACACACATGTATGCGTGTAAGCGTATACGTGTGAAAATATAAATATACACACCAAATGAATATATATACATATCTCTACGTATGTTTAATAGTTAGTTTTATATAAATACATATATATGCATGTACGCGGTGAATACATATATACATATATATATATATATATATATACACACATACATATATAATCACACATATATATATAATCACACAAGCATATTTGTGTATACGTAGTTACTGTTATGCGTATATTAACTGAATATATACACACGTATTTATGAATTCGATTTCTGTATGTATATATCATATCTAATTACTATGCATATCTATGCTCTACATGCATAAGTGTATATACATACATACACTTACATTTAATATACATGTCATCGTGTGGGAATGTTTACTCATGTATGTATGTGTATATATATATATGTATGTATATGTGTTCGTGTGTGTATATATGCTACAAATCTTACCTGTTGTTTGAAGAAGAGCCATTAAAACCAAGGTTATAGACAACAAACGGACGGTGACTTCCATGATGGAAACACAATAAAACGATTTGTTATATGTATTGGTAATGACGGGTAAAAACCAGACGACACTTTAACAGGGTGTATATTAGTATATACACCTCGTAATTTGATAAATTTTTCACTGAAAAATGCTTGTTGCGTAAGGTATTATCATGTAGGATACAAGAAATTTCTCCAAATTTAGTTGTATTTAGACATTTTTTAGTAAAACTTCCTCGGCCTTTTGCTCCCTGTCCGCCTTCTTTGGTGGGAAACGTAGAAAATGGATTTAAAAAAAGATCTTTTTTTTCTTCTTTGCCTCTTTCTTTCTCTCTTTCACTCCAACAATATATTAATTATTTATATTAATGAAGATTTGGTATCTCTTGTTCAATTAAATATGTTTCTTCCTTCAAACAAATCCAGGTAATGAATGTTGTGGGATTGATAATAATACTATTATTATTATTATTATTTCCTTTCTATTCTTGTGTTTTTTTTTGTTTTCCGTTCTGTAAAATATTCTTTAAATATATTTTATCCAGGATTTTTGACTCCTTGATTTGTAAATGCAACCCTTTTTTAAAAAAAAAAACCCTTTTTCTTTCTTTTTTTGGTCAATTATAACAAACCTCTTGTAATTAGTAATATTAATTAATAATGTAAATTAAAATAAATTACTTATTATTTTCTAGATTTAGACAAAATCTAACTTGATGACTGGGCGTGCATGTATATACATATATATACACACATACGATTTATACACAGATATATATATATATATATATATATATTTATATATATATGTATGTATTATGTGTATATATATATATATATCTTCTCCCTGTTCGACTAAGGTGAAGACTTGGACATGTAATATATCAAATTAAAAAAAAAATAACACCAAACCAGCCAATATGTGTGTATATATATTATATATATATACGTTGGTGTATATATATATACATATATATAATAATGGTGTGTGTATATAACAAGACTATCGTGGAAAACGATTTCACAGATTGAGGAAAAAGACTTCTCTTTCGTCGAATTGCTTCTCTCGTTCCTCCTCCCACTACAAATTGCTCCTTTCACTACTCTTTCTAACCCTCACTGTCCGCCACTCATCTATCATATACTTACACTCTCACTTTTATGTCTGTATCTCTCTATTTGTATTCTCTATCTCCTTCTCCTCCTCCTCCTCCGCCTCTGTCTCCGATTCTTACGCTCAACCTTTACACTTCCCCCCTCTCTGAATTCTTTATCTCTCTCTCCCTCTTTTTGATTTACATTTTCATCAGTCTCTGTCACTCCTTCTTGCCCCTCCCTCTGTCACTTACTCTCTTTCGCTCTCTTTTTTTTTTCTATCATACTTTCTACTTCCTCTCTCTCTCTCTCTCAATATTTTCACTCTTATCTCTCTCTTTCCGACTGTTTCTCTTTGTTTCCCTTGTTTGTCTTACTCTTTCTTTATTCTACTCCTCTCTCTTTTCTATCTCTATATCTATTGTTTCCGTTTCCTCCTCTCTTTTCCCTACATACATACGCGCATATATTATATATATAGATAGACAAATAGATAGCTAGCTAACTATATAGATACATAGACAGACAGATAGACAGCTAGAAAGATAGATAGATAGATCCTATCACTCATGGTGTCATTTGACACTCACTCAGTTCACTCCATTTTTATTTCTTCGTCATTTCTTCTTTTCATCTAATCTCATTTTTCTATAATATCGCCAACCTCTTCCATCATTCACACACTCTTATGTCTCTCTCTCTCTCTCTTTCTTTCTCTATTCCTTTTTACTCTACTACCTTCTCTCACTCACACTCAGTCCCTCTCTCCTTTACTCTTTCTCTTTATCAATCACTATCATTTTGTCTCTTTCTGTTTTCCTTTCTCTCTTTGCATCTCTATCTATAACTTTTACTCTATCTATAACTTTTACTCTATCTATATCTAACAGTCTCTCTCTCTCTCTCTCTCTCTCTCTCTCTCTCTCTGATTCTAACAATCTCCCTATATCTAACACACTCTCTCATACTTCTCTCTCTCTCTCTCTCTGCTAATATTTATCTCCCCTTCCTTTACCTCTTACTCCTCCTATAATCAATCTTCAATTCGACTCCCTCCTATTTACTCTTCTCTCACTCTCTATATACAGATAGATCTGTATATACCTTCCTACTTACATATCTATTTATCTCTCTCTCTCTGTGCCTTCCACTCTTTCTGTCGGTTCTCCCACTCTCAATCGTTTCTATCTATCTATCTATCTATCTATCTATCTATCTATATACCCACTACCTTTCTGCCTCCCACTCAGTGTTCGTATGCTCTCTTTCTCTCACCTTTCCTTACTTTCTATCTATCTATCTACCTCTCTACCTATGTTTTCTGCCTCCCCCTCTCTTTTCGTTTCTCTTACCCACTCTCACACTCTCTCTAGCTTTCTTCACCCATTCACTTTTCCGTTGATTTTTGAAAACCAAATTTCCTTCATCTGGTTTTAGATTCTTATTGAGCCAAGGCGACAGAAAGACCTTGGATTCTCTCTGTCGACGGCATCACTTCATTTCTTTCTTCCATCCAAGAAGGATAGCAATTATTTGCATATCTGTCTGTCTCTCTCTCTCTCTCTCTATCTATCTATCTATCTATCCGTCTATCTATCTATCTATCTATCTATCTATCTATCTATCTATCTATCTATCTATCTATCTATCTATCTATCTATCTATCTATCTATCTCTCTATCTATCTATCTATCTCTCTATCTATCTATCCGTCTATCTATCTATCCGTCTATCTATCTATCTATCTATCTATCTATCTATCTATCTATCTATCTATCTATCTACATGTGTGTGTTTGTATACACATACATATATACATACTGGTGCATATGTATACATATTTTGAATCAAACACTTAAAAAGATGTGTACACACACGTGTGTGTGTGTGTGCTTGCATATACGTATGTATAGATATTTGTGTCGTGTCTATACACAAATACATGTATACGCGTATGTGTGTATATATATATATATATAGAGAGAGAGAGAGAGAGAGTACGATGTCTATGTATGTACGTATATTTGTATATATACACACACATCTACGTATATATATCCAATATACACACACACTCGTTTGTGTGAGACAAAGTGTGAATATACATATATATGTGTGTGTATGTGTGTTAGTTGTTTTATCGAAGACTAATGTAGTTCAATGACCAAACAACATAGAAAAGAGAAATTGGTGAATGTTTCCATTCTGTCGTTCTAATGATGAAACTGCAGCCATCATTTCATCTCAAATTCCTTTTCTTCGTTTTGTTCGATGGATTTTCATTCATTTTTACCTCCGTTTCTCTAAATTTCTGTGAGGAAAATACAACATTATGTTGGTAAAAATATGTGTATATATAGCTATTACAATTAACTACATATATACACTTATACAAACAAGTATATATATGTTTATATACATACATGTTTAATTTATACATGGATGTCTATTTATTTGTCTATTTCTCTCTCTCACGCTCTCTCTCTCTCTCTCTCCCTCTACGCACACGCACATATATACACATACAATATGTATATAAATTTGTATTTTTATATGTATACATTTAATATATACTTGTTTACAGAGATGTATATCTGTACACACACACATATATATACATAAATGTATATATATATATAAATGTGTATATATATATATATATATATATATATATATATACATATGCCTGCATATGTATATATGCATGTGTGTATACATTGGTGTTTTGAAATAAACACTTATCTATGCATATACATATGCATATATACATATAAATACATATATATGTGTAAGTATCCGCTCTCTATATCTAATCCTCTCTCTCTCTCTATCTATCTATCTGTGTGTGTACATCCATGTATGTATGTATGTATGTATGCATGTATGTACATATGTATGTATACATCTCTTCGCTTGTCTGTATGGAAGTTTCTCTTGTCGTTTTGCATCGTCGTAACGGCGGAGGCAGCAAGGTTTTGCAGTCGTTATTATTATCTAGGCCAGAAAACAAAACCAGCGTTGCGGAACCCACTTCGTGTCCCACTACAGTCAGCCTAACGAGAACCTCAGGGGACAGTTCAAAATCAGCCCCTACCACTACTACCTCTGCAGAACATAAACCCTTTCCTTTTTTTACTAGTAACCCCGCTTTTTTCTTTTCTTTTCCCTTTTTTTTTCTTTTCTTTTGTGGCTCAAAGATCTATTTTTTAAAATGTTACGATTTGGTCGTGTTCCTTAGAGACATATACCTATACGTATACACGATAGTGTGTATTATATGTGTGTATGTATGCATGTGTGAGTGCGTATACATACACACACACGCACATACGTACACACACACACACATATATATATATATATATATATATATATATATATATATATATATATATATATAGAGAGAGAGAGAGAGAGAGAGAGATGGGTGGATAGATAGATAGATAGATAGATAGATAGAATTAGCGATGCAAAGAGGAAACTAGTCAAAGCATGGGTATATATATGTGTGTATATATATATATATATATATATATATATATATATATATATATATACTATATATTTATAGATATCATTAATGGTCAAGAATAACAGAATGACTCAAGAACCGGGGGTTTTGTTTATTAGAGCTTATACATACATGCATACACATACGTACACAAACATATATACACACATACATAAATACAGACATGATATATACACGCACACATACGTACACATACATACATACACATATACACATACATGCATGTGTCTGTATGTATGGAAAACGGACGTTAAATGATGATAACATACATACATACATACATTCATACGTTTATATACACGCGTGACTGTGTAAGAAATTTGCTTCCCAACCATATGGTTCTGGGTTCAGTTCCAATCCATAGCACCTTGTACTATAGCGAACAACGAAAAAAACAAACAGACAAACGAGACATGCAACATAAAAAGTATACCCCTTCGTCAGTTGTTTCTGTTTCATCTACTCCGCGTATATTCTCTCTCTACCTATATGTGTGTGTAATACAAATAATATGTGAGTATATTGCATATATTACGTACATGTATGTACATCCCTACATTTACATGTATATATAGATGCATATCTGGGCACAGGACGTCACAAAAAAAAACGTGGACAAAATGAAAAACAAAACATAAACAGAGCACAGAAAACGAACAGGCCACATAGAGAATATTTCCTTCGTCAGCTGCCCCTACACATATATATATATATATACATATATATACATATATACACATATATATACAAAAAGAGAGAGAGAGAGAGCTCCACCTTAGGCAAGTGTTTTCTACTGGTCTCGGGCCGACCAAAGCCTTGTGAATGGATTTGGTAGACGGAAACTGAAAGAAGCCCAGGTACTTTTTGGTTATATTCCCCCAACAAAAAAAATTGTTTAACCCTCAATAAAACAAAACAAAAAAAATTAATAAACAGGAAAGCTGAAAACATCTTATTGAATCTCTTTTACTCTTTGACTTATTTCAGTCATTTGACTGTGGCCATGCTGGAGCACCGCCTTTAGTCGAGCAAATCGAACCCAGGACTTATTCTTTGTAAGCCTAGTACTTATTCTATCAGTCTCTTTTGCTGAACCGCGAAGTTACGGGGACGTAAACACACCAGCATTGGTTGTCAAACGATGTTGGAGGGGGGGGGGCAAACATAGATACACAAACATATACACAAACACACACACACACATATATATATACATATATACGACGGGCTTCTTTCAGTTTCCGTCTACCAAATCCACTCACAAGGCTTTGGTCGGCCCGAGGCTATAGTAGAAGACACTTGCCCAAGGTGTCACGCAGTGGGACTGAACCCGGAACCATGTGGCTCGTAAGCAAGCTACTTACCACACAGCTACTCCTACGTCTCACCTTTGCCAGACCATTAACTGTCTGAAAATCACCGATATGGTCTGCCAGTGTAGCGGAGAATGCTATCTCTACGAGTGACATAAAAGCAGTGTTGGCAAAGAAGGCGGGAGAGGTATGCAGTAATATACATCTGGAAGATCCTGGAAGGAATCGTGCCAAGTTTTGGCATTGAAAGCTACACCAGTGCCAGAACAGGGCGACACTGCATAGTGCCAAAGATTCCAGCAACGCCATCGCGCTTCAGGACTAGTTACTGCAACAGCCTGGGTTCCATGGGCCCACAGCTTTTTAATATTCTCCCAAAGAGCCTGAGGAACCTGCACAAAGTAGATGTAGGCGTTTTTAAATCAAAGCTGGACCTCTTCCTGTCGAGAGTCCCAGATGAACCTACCTCACGGCAAGAGGTACAAATGAGGGTAGCTACATCAAACTCCATTCCTCACCAAGTACCACATATTGGAGGAGGATCTCAGTAATAACAGTGTAGCAAAACGGCGGTGCATCAGCATGGCCGCAGCTCTGAGCTGAAACTATAGCAAAAAAAAAAAAAAAACGTGGGAGCATGCTTCTAAATTTGTAGAAGAATATCATCCTGATAAAGTAACTACAAGTCGTGAAGCTGCTTTATTTAATAACACTGCTCTTGTGTATTTTCGTAACAATTTGAAAAGCAGAAAAACTTCTCTTGATATGTTTCTAATGAAACGACCTGCAAGTATGAAAAGTGAAGAAAGTGTGTCCAAAAAGCCTAAATTAAGCGAATTGAGAGAGAAAACGCCAGAAATTGTTCTCCTTCCAGACAGTAATCCTCCTCCCCGCTCTATGAACTTCCTCGCGCACATATCGTCACATCTTAAAGGTAATTCAGTTAATAATAATAGTACCAGGCAGTGGCTCTCATGGCTTCTGATCTTAACTGATTGGAAATGTTATCATGTACATTGTTTTGTCTTGGTATAAAAAGATGGGCTACAGCAAATATTCTGCTTAATACCACAGATTTGCTTGTCAGTTGTTTGACCTTAACCAGTTGAGCATGTCCCTTGGTGATTGACGATATGTGCATCTCTCATCACGGGCAGAAGTAGTGGGGGAGCATCATAGCCATGTGTTGAGAGGAATTCTTTGGGGTTTGGATTATTCACCTTTGGAAACATGAATGTTTCATTCAACATCCTTAAACAACCCTAATTCAGGGACCTTTTGAGTGGGATGGGCTACTCGACCTGAAGAAAATTCTAACTGGACCCCACCTGAAAGGTCATGCGCTGTTTATCTTGATATGAGATCACCATGTCGCGCATATATGATTGTGATGCATGTGCCTGGTGTACCCTTATCAGACGGGTAGTCATGATGGGTATAATGGGCTTCGTATATTTTGCCCCAGTGTCACTTAAATTTCTATAATTTCGAATTTTTTACTGTCGGAATATCGTTCAACCAATAAAATATCTTCCAATCGAATCGCAGTCTTCGTCTTGACTGTTTACCTTTGTGAAGAGTTACGTCAATCCTTTTTTAAAATGTAACAACAACAACAATAATAATAATAATAATAATAATAATAATAATAATAATAATAATAATAATAATAATAATAATAATAATAATGATGATGATAATAATATATAAGGAGGAAGTCAACTTCTTAAGCCACTTCTTAAACTCAAGATGTTCCTGCGTTTGAATTTGTTTTGCGTTGATAAAATGTTGCACAACACTGAAATCACTTTCTGGAGCAGAGCAATCAATTACAAAAATCAGCGATACAACAATACTTATGGTGACGGTATGAAACCGATTACACTTCCGGTCTTTCGTTTAGCTTCTCCTGAAAGGAAGTTCTAGGGAAGAACTCGGTAAGAGTAGAACTGGGAACAATGGTGCGTAAGAGATGGTTATGCACACTTCGAAACCCTGAAAATCCTGTACCAAGGCTCCACTACCGGATGCAGTCGAAAGTCATATTGGGACACACACGCACACACATTTTCTGAAAATCGAGATAAACATTTCTGAACACTTAAAAATACACCTTTCTGAAAATTGTTTGGAAATAGGCGCCCTTTTCGCCTCTTGTTGTGTGATAAGAAGCTTGCTTCCAAACCATATGGTCACGCGTTCAGTCCCGCAACGTGGCACCTTGGGCAAGTGTCTTTCAACTATAGCCTCGCGCCAACCAAAGCCTTGTGAGTGGAAACTGAAAGAAGCCCGTCGTTTATATATATATATATATGTGTGTGTGTGTGCGTGTGTCTATGTTTGTGTGTCACAGTTTGTCCCCCACCCATAATCGCTTGACAACTGATGTTGGTGTGTTTACGTCCCCGTAACTTAGCGGTTCGGCAAAAGCGTCCTATAGGGTAAGTACTAGGCTCACAAAGAATAAATCCTGGGGATGAAAGGCGAGGTCGACAGCGGCGGAATTTGAAATCAGAACGTGAAAAGCCTGAAGAAAAAGCTACTGAGCACTTTGTCCGGCTTGCCAATGATTCTTATTTCTTTATTGGCTACAATGTGTGTGTGTGTGTGTGTGTGTGTGTGTGTGTGTGTGTGTGTGTGTTAAAGAGAGAAAGACAGAGAGAAAGTTAGAGAGCGAGAGAGAGTGAGTGCATTAGAGAGGGTCACAGAGAGAGAGAGAGAGAGAGAGCGAGAGAGTTAGATAGAGACACACAGAAAGAGAATTAGAGAGGGACTTGATTCTAAAGACCCAGTTCTTCACTGGTTAGTTTACTTACGCACCAAGTAACTGTCGAAGCTCAGTCATCTTTAGTTTAGCCCTCGACCTATCACAACACTAGTATCCCTCACCCCAACACCCACTACAGCTTTTTTTTTAGTTTTATCTATCAGCTTCTTTATTGTTTAGTCTACAAGTCAGCAGCGAGCGCGGAAAAAAAAACGTTATCATGAAACAGGTTTGCCAAATGCCAAACGGCTTCGACCTCTTAAAGGGGCGAAATGCACTAAGTAATGTTCCCTTGTCTCCGTTTAAGCCAATAGAGCAGCAGTTAATGGGTTTCTTTGATTCCTGTTTTATCCTATTGGGTTTCCATACCCATTCGATGAATATTAAAAAATAAAATCCTTCTGCATTTTTATTATCAAATATTATTAGGAATTTTATCTTTTACGCGTTTCGGTCATTTGACTGCGGCCATGCTGGAGCGCCGCCTTCATTCGCACAAATCGACTCCAGGACTTATTCTCTCGGTGTCTATTGCCGAACCGCTGGTGTTCGAGACCATAAGACACACCTACATCGGTTGCCAAGCGATGATGGGTATTATACATTCCACTGTTTTTCCGCAAACAGAAAACATTGGTTTCAAATTTCAGCACAAAGCCAGCAATTTCGGGGGAGGGGCTAAGTCTATTTGATCGACCCCAGTGCTCGACTGGTACTTATTTTATCGACCCCGAAAGAATAAAAGGCAAAAGACGACCTCGGTGGAATTTGAACTCAGAACGCAAAGACGAACGAGATGCCGCTAGGCCACCCAGAAAAGATTAAATTCTAACATTGATACACGGCCATAAATTTGAAGTGGGAAGGACAGTCATGTGACTCGATCGGTACTTTATTTTATCAATCCAGTCCTTCCATGGTACTTTATTTTGTTGTCCCAGCTCGTCAAGGAGATCTCCGGATCCGGAGGACGTTTTTGAAGACGGCACATACATTTCAACCGGGGCCAGGAATTTTTTTCTTTTTTTTGTGGGGCGGGGGTCTCATAATAATGTTCAAATATATGTATGACTATAACATTTACAGAAAGGGAAGGGCTCAAAAGTAACTTAGTAACCCCTAATAAAATTTCTCTTACAAAGCACTGTTGGGCATTCGATATGCTGTACCGGCATTCGATCTGTAGAAGTGGAGAGGTTGATAAAGAAGCCAAACTTGTAATCTTCAGTTCGGTTTTCGTGCCTATCCTTACCTATGATCATGAACATAGGCCCGGGAACAGGAACTGCAGGGGGTACAAGGGCACCTCCTAAAATTTTAGAGATGGGGTGGGGTGCAAAATCAAAATTTGAATCTCTATATAATTTTCTCAGGTTTAGAAAACGGAAAATGTGATCTGTAAAATTAGAAAGTAGTTAGGTTTCTTCTCAAAGAACAATGAACAAAAATAAATACAAAATAAATAACCAATAAGACCTTGTTTGTAAAAAAAAATTGAACCTGGGTTTGTACCCCTAAGCAAATTTAGTTCCCGAGTCAGCAGTCATGATTATGGGGCAATGACCGAACGAGTACGACCGCGAATAAAAGCGGCCGAAATGAGGTTCACCCGAAGCTACGCATTGGCAGGATGAGTGGCTCAGAGATCAAGGAATGTCTCCAGGTCGAATCGCTACTTCTGTGTGTGTGTGTGTGTGTGTGTGTGTGTGTGTGTGTGTGTGTGAGCGTTTGACAACTGGTGTTGGTTTGTTCATGTCATCCGTAAGATAGCGGTTCAACAAAATAGAAAAAAACAAGAGAGAGAGGTGGGGGGGAATCGATAGTACTGGAATCATATCTAATCGACTAAAACCTCGGTAGTGCAAACTAGCATGGCCGCTGTCCAATAACCGAAACAAGTAGAATAAAAACAGAATAGACAGATAGATAGATAGAAGTTGCAGACAATTTGGACGATGGCGAAGATTGGAGGACAACGTTGATAGATGGGTGACAGAAAATTTCTTATTGTTGTTGTTCTTCTTTTTCTTCGTTTTCGTTTCCTCTTCCCCTTTCCTTCTCCTCTTCTCTTCCACATCTTCTCTTCCTCATCTCCTCTCCTCCGTCTCTACCACCCCGCCCTCCTCTTCCTCTTCTTCTTGAAGATGATTTGTCGTCAATAGCAACGGCATCAGCAGAATTTACAACGCTGCCAAACATCACCACCACCACCACCACCACCACCAACAACAACAACAACAACAACAACAACTACTACTACTACTACTACTACTACTACTACTACTACTACTGCAGCAGCAGCAGCGGGAGTAGTGAGGTGGGACCACCACGGGGGCGGTTAATCGTCCTGCTAAAATTAGCAGCCAAATCTCCCTCGTATCACACCTAACCCCTTCATAAAAGCAAAGGACACGTTGCATAATATATAATTCTAGTTATACTAGAATTAGAGGAGATGGATAATAAAACGTGGTGGTCACGACTGGAGCGTCTAGTGGATCAGTGCTAACCTTGGGCTAAATAACAACAGCAAGTGGTATAATACGTAGTATTGGTATTGGTGGCGGTGGTGGTATTGGTGGTGGATGGGAATGGTGGTGGTGGTGGTGGTGATGTTGGCGGGGGGTGTGAAGGTGGTGATGGTAGTGGTGGTGGTCGTGGTTGGGTTGGGGGGATGGTCGTGGTGAAGGCGGTCGGTCGGTGGTTTGTTTAAGCTTCCAACTTGGCTCTTGATCAAGCAGAACAACGTACGATCAAAGGCAATCCAGCCGTGATCATCGATCGATCCATCCCTCCCCCCATCAAGTGTGTTTTTCTCCGAGACAGTCCGTAACCCGGGACAACGTTATCCAATGTCCTTTTTGCAGATGATTTTAAAGGAAGGGGCAACAGGAAGATTTCGGCTGCTATTTCTAAACAGGTCCATATAACGACCACATTAAAGCTGCTTTATGGGCTCGTCTTGTTTAGCCCCAGGTCAGTCCTGTTTGAGATGATCTTTGATCGAAGGAGGGGAGGTTGGTAGGTGGAGAGAGTGGGGGATGGTAAAGCGCCAGCGGCGGCGGCGGTGGTGGTGGTAGTGGTGGCAGCGGTAGCATTTAAGACAACTACTACTACTACTACTACTACTACTACTACTACTACTACTACTACTACTACTACTACTACTACTACTATTACTATTACTATTACTATTATTACTACTGCTGCCGCTGCTGCCGCTGCTGCCGCTGCTGCCGCTGCTGCTGCTGTGATCGATAAATAGTAAAAAGCTTCGGCAGTGACCGATGATATTAGTAGGAAGAGGGAGAGGTGGGAGGTAGGGTTGTGCTGATAGTGGTA
>NC_142947.1:158937-163937 GCF_046866305.1 Octopus bimaculoides
ATGGTCATATTGGGTCAACGATTAGATAGCAAATATCATGTCAGCCTGTCTGTCTGCCTGCCTGCTTATCTGTCTGTCTGTCTACCAGTCAGTCTGTATGCATTGCATGTATGGCAGCGAACGCTGTATCTTGAAACGAACACTTCGTGAGCAGAACTTGGCTTCAATCCCAGACACTTCTTTCTGCCTGAACACGTAACAACTGCACTATCGTCTGTCGAATGCCGGAATTGCTAGTTATATGAGATCTCATGACAGCGCTTACTAAATGAAGAGGTGGCCTTCTTCTGGAAAAGAAGCGGCAATCATCACCATGTGAGTTCGATTCCCAGCGGCGTGTTGTGTTCTTGAGCAAGACACTTCATTTTCACGTTGCTCCAGTTCACTCAGCTGGCAAAAATGAGTAGTACCTGTAATTCAAAGATCCAGCCTTGTCACATTCTGTGTCACGCTGAATCTCCCTGAGAACTACGTTAAGGGTACACGTGTCTGTGGAGTGCTCAGCCACTTGCACGTTAATTTCAAGAGCAGGCTGTTCCGTTGATCGAATCAACTGGAACCCTCATTGATTGTAGTCTGCGAAGTTCCAGTATGTCTGGGTATATCTGTAAATGAGATGTGTATGCATTTACGTATGACTGCAGCAGTGGCCGACTTCGAAGTCCCTTCATATTATGTAGTTTACTTCCAACATTCGTGAAACATTCCTACATCGATCAAAAAGTTTTACTGCTGATCACACACACACACACACACAATCAAAGAAATACACACACATACTGTTGTTTAACTCGGGGCTATAGTAGAAGACACTTGCCTAAGGTGCCACGAACGCGATCAGGAAAGAAATAAAATCGAATCGAAAATGTTTAAAAAGCTAACTGTAATTGGAAGTGTGATATTTAAATTCGATCTCAAAAAAAAAAAAAAAAGATAAATGATTGAACTTCAATCAATAAATAGAAATTTTAGAGACAAGCATGTCTGTGTGGTTAAGAAGCCTGGGTTCAGTTTCATTGTACGGCACCTTGGGCAAGTGCCTTCTGCTACAGCCTTTGTGAACGGGTTTGGTAGACGGAAATTGGAAGAACCAGTCATAAAAAGAAAACCTAAGTAATGGGGGCAATTTGTTCGACTAAAAGCCCTTCAAGGTGGTGCCCCAGTATGGCCGCAGTCCAACGACTGAGACAGACGAAAAGATAAAGAAATTCCGAATAATATTCAAGAACGCTTCTTAAAAAAATTCTATCTACTGCTCGTGACTCGGGGTCATCAAATTTTAAACTTCATAACAGAAATGTTAAACTAACAGAGACAAAAAAGAAATGAAATGAAATGTTAATCTGTGAAATATCTGTCTCTATATATGTTTGTTCTATAATAGATATGTCGTATTATATTGATTGTATTGTATCATATCCTTAAGCTATTGATTTAATTCAGTTATTCCACTCAAACCCAGTCAATATTTCAGTTTTTATAGTTTTAAATGTTGAAATATTGATGAGTTTCAATCATTTTAACCCGCCAAATTCACCACCAACACCACTACCTTCACTAACGCTCATTTTCCACTTCGACATCATTCCTGTCGCACACACATACGCAAGGATACACTCGTACATATATGTATGTATGTATCTATAAATATCTATCTATCTATGTACATATATATTATCTCTCTCTCTCTCTCTCTGTATATATATATATATATATATATATATATATATATATATATATATATATATATATATATATATATATATAATATATATATATATATGTACACACAGAGGCATGGTGACGCGAAGAGTTTCGGACGTTAGCACTTACCAAAAGTTTGGTTAAGTACTAAGGCACGAAACTCTTGGACCTGCGCCTATATATATAGGCTCAGGAGTGGCTGTGTGGTGAGTAGATTGCTTACCAACCACATGGTTCCGGGTTCAGTCCCACTGCGTGGCACCTTAGGAAAGTCCTTTTCTGCTATAGCCTCGGGCCGACCAAAGCCTTGTGAGTGTGTCTGTCCCCCCACCATCGCTTGACAACCGATGCTGGTGTGTTTACGTCCCAGTAACTTCGCGGTTCAGCACGAAAGACCGATAGAATAAGTACTAGGCTTACAAAGAATACGTCCTGGAATCAATTTGCTCGACTAAAAGCGGTGCTCCAGCATGGACGAAGTCAAATGAGTGAAGCAAATAAAAGAATATATATATATATATATATATATATACGTGACTTCTTCTACTTTAGGTCCAGTCGATCTCCACTACGGAACTGGTACTTATTTTATCGATACCGACAGGATGAAAGGCAAAGTCGACCTCGGTGGTATTTCACTTCCTGCCAACAATTACTACAACAACAATAACGCCGTATATTCCTCCATATTAGTTCGGTCTCTATTATCAACACCTTTTAGTATTTCTTCCTCACGTCTTTACACAAACACATTCGTGTTTCGCGCCACCTTTTACACACTAAGACTCACACATACATGCACACATTCACACACATACACATACATACAACACTCACACGCACATACACACACACATTCGTATCCACTTTCCTCTTCTTCTCCTCCCCCCGCTTAATGCAGTCATTACACCTTTTGCTTCCTCTCTCTCTCTCTTTCTCTCTTTAGCTCCCTTATAGACTCTCTCTTTCGCATTCAATCTACTTGCACAGTCGCGTAACCTCTTATTCTTTCTATCCCTTTGCTCTCTCTCTCTCTCTCTCTCTCTCTCTTTCCTTCTTCCTTTTTCTCTCTTATCTCTTTAGAGACTCTCACCCTCCCTCTCTCTTTAATCTCACTTTCACAGCCACTCACGCCTCTCTTTCTCCTCTTTTCCCTTCACTTTGACAGTCACGACACCTTTTACCCGTGTTGCCTTTCTCTCTTTATCTCTCCCTTCTCCCTATCTCTCTCTCTTTTCACTTCTTTTAAGTCTCTCTCTTCCTCCCTCTCTTTCTTTCCACTGTCTTTCCACAGTCGCAACGCCTCTTCCCACTTCTCGTTTAGCTTTGACTCTGTTTCTCTCGCTCTCTGCATCTCTTTCCCCCCACTTCCAGAATCACGACACCTCTTACCCCTCCTTCCCTTTCTCTCTCTCTCTCTCTCTCAGTCACAGGAACACACCTCCTCTCCCTCTCTCTATCTCACCTCTCCAATTTCACAGTCACATTACCTCCTACTCTCTCTCTTTATCTTTTACTCATTCTTTCTCTACCTTTTCTTTCACGGCACCTCTTACTCTTCTCTTCATCCTCTCTACTTTCGTGGTTTGACACCTCTTACCCCTTCTGCCCCTTTGCCTCTGTGCCTGTCTGTCTGTCTCTCTTTCTCTCTCTCTCTTTCTCTGTCACTCTCTGCTTCTTCCCCCCCTTTGGAATTTCTTCACTTCTCTTCAAAGTTACACTAACCACTACCACCTCCATAATCTCCACCAATATCAACTCTCTTTCTCACCTGTATGTTTTACACACGCACACATAAATACACCTACACACACACGCATATTATATACAGGTACATTCATACATAAGCCACTCACACAAGTATATATATATATATATATATATATATATATATATATATATATATATATATATGCGCAGGCGTGGTAAGAAGCTTGCTCCCCAACATGATTCCGGGTTCAGTCCCACTGCGTGGCACATTGGTCAAGCATCTTCACGACGGGCCGACCAAAGCCTTGTGAGTGGATTTTGGTAGACGGAAATTGAGAGAAGCCCGTCGTATATACACATGTATATATTTTATGCGTGTGCATTTGTGTCTGCTTGACAACCGATGTTGGTATGTTTACGTCTCCGTAATTTAGTGGTTCGGCAAAAGAGCCCGATTAAAATAAGTACCAGGCTTACAAAGAATAAGTCCTGGGGTCGATTTCTTCGACTAAAAGGCCGTGCTCCAGCATAGCCGCAGACAAACGACTGAAACAAATAAAAGAATATATATATACATATATATATTCTTTTATCCATATGTATATATTGAATTCCTAAACGTAGATATCTGTACGAAACGCATTAGTTTTAAAGATATCACATAACCGCTTACTGTAGAGCCAAACAACAAACACAAACATATACATAAACATACAAAGCATGCATTCCAAAAATATAAACACTAGCTGTTGTATAAACACATATATATCCTATGATATCTAACAGTACACACGCAAGCACATGCACTAAATATTAACACACCTTTCAAAACTGTACATACGCACACACAAACACACTAAAAAACAGTATATACATACATACGCACACGTATATTTGTAAACACGAACACACCTTGTAATATAACAGTACGCATACATACATGTGTGAGGAAATACAGATATACCTTATACACGCATACACACACACACGTGTAAATACAAATGCACTTAATGTATTACAATACACATACACACATTTATGTATCAACACAAACACCTTATAACAGAAACACACACACGTATACATACACAGACACACAGAGCCAGGCGATGCCGTGCCATAAACGCAATTCAACCAATTCTCATCTCGGCGGCCCACCTCTCTCTCTCCTCGCTTTGACAGGTTTTACGAAGATGCCCTCCTCCCCCTCTCTCTCTTTTATAACACCTAACTCACACCGTTCCCCTTTCTCTCCCCCCCTTTCTCTCTCATCTTTAGTTATTCGAACGGTACCAGCTGGAAACAAGGTGGTGGCTGCGTTTGTGTTTTTTCTTTTCTCTCCCTATTTCATCTAATTTAATTTCTTTCTTCTTTGGCATCTATGAACAGGAATTTTTTTTGTTTTTGTTTTGGCGAAGGAACTTACTACTATTACTACTACTACTACTACTACTACTACTACTACTACTACTGCTGCTGCTTGCTTGATTAGTTTTGTTAATTAGTTGTCCGTTAACAGTTACTGCAGTTGGTTTGTTTGGTTTGGTTTGGTGTTGATTGGAGCTCGGGTCCAAGACCCTTATAAC
>NC_142947.1:168937-173937 GCF_046866305.1 Octopus bimaculoides
CGGGGTCGATATAAAATGAAATACTAGTAAAATGAAGAAGTGGGTTTGGTTTATCAACGAGTTCCCCTACTTCAAAAAAAAAAAAAAAGAAGTGCTCTGTTAAGAACCATTAGAGGTATTGGGCCGTTTCAGTTCTATAAGGGGTGTTAGTCCCATTTTATATCTGGTTGGGGTTCTCCCTCTAAAAAAGAAAATGCAAAAAATCTGATAGCTCCATCCAAGTTTAAGAGACCCTCCCTCCTCCCTGTTGGGCCTGAATGTACTCCTGCTCTACCTTATAAAAATCTCTCTCAGAGACCCGGGGCCTTGGGCCATGTCAGAATCCATAAAGCATCAATAAAAATACCTCGGAGTATTTGCTCCAATTCTTTGTGTCCTGAGTTCAAATTCCATTGAGGTCAACTTTGCTTTTCATCTCTCTGGGGTGGAAAAATATTAAGTACCACCCATGTACTCAGGTTGATGCAATCAACTAACTCCCTCCACTCAAAATTTCTGGCCTTGCACATCATCATCATCATCATCATCATCCAATTTTTTAAAATCCGGGTTTTGTCCCCATTAACGGGGATGACTGGATCTACCTCAATGCCATAGCAACCGAGACAGGCAGGTGCAGCCCACCCCAACCTTTGGGCTGGCTGGTTCCCATTCTCCTTTGCTATCATGAGGATTTTTGGGAACTGGATTTTCTACGGGGGGCATGCCCTTGCTTACCCATATATAATTGTGTGTCTGTGTTTGTCCTCCCCCACCATCGCTTGACAACCGATGTTGGTGTGTTTACATCTCCATAACTTAGCGGTTCGGCAAAAGAAAACAATTAAAATAAGTACCAGGCTTACAAAGAATAAGTCCTGGGGTGCTGGGGTGGGGTGGGGTGGGGTCGATTTGCACGATCAAAAGGCGGTGCTCCAGCATGGCCACAGTCAAATGACTGAAACAAATAAGAGAATGAAAGAATATATATATATGCATATGTATACGCACACACACACACACGCACACACACACACACACACACATATATGTATGTATGTATTTACACACCACACACAATAATGATGTAAGCGAATGCCATCCTCATGTCAATATGGAGTTCTTTATTATAAAGTGGTGTGTGTATGTATGTGTGTGCATATGTGTGTGTGTGTGTGTGTGTGTGCATGTTTGTGTGTCTGTGTGTGCATATTGGTGTACTCATGTGCATGCGTGTGTGCTTGTGTGTGCGCATGCGCATGTTTGTATGTGGATGTTCATGTGTGTGCGTGTGTATGTGGTTGTTTGTATGTGGGGTTCATGTGTGTGTGTGTGTGTGTGTGCGTGTGTATGTGGTTGTTCATAGGCGTGTGTGTGTTTGTATGTGGATACTCATGTGCATGTTTGTGTTTCTATGTGGGTATTCATATGTATGTGTGTGTGTGTGTGTGTGTTTGTATGTGAATGTTCATGTGTGTGTGCGCGCGTGTGTGTGTGTTTGTATGTGGGTGTTCATGTGTGTGTGTGTGTGTGCACGCACATGCGTGTGTGTGTTTCTATGTGGATATTCATGTGTGTGTGTTTGTATGTGGATGTCCATGTGTGTGTATGTGTGCACGCATGTGTGTGTATTTCTATGTGGGTATTCATATGTGTGTGTGTATGTTTGTATGTGGATGTTCATGTGTATGTGTGTGCGTGTGTGTGTGTTTCTATGTTCGTATTCATGTGTGTGTGTGTGTGTGTGTGTGCTGTAGTATGTTTAAGGAAATAGATTAGGTCTTCTTATACAACATATGTTTTTGCTGTGTGTGTGTGTTGGGGTGGCGGTGTTATTATTGTTTCAGTTATAATATATCTGAGATCAAATCTCTCAGGTGTTTACTTTACTTTTCATCTTCCCTGAGGTCGATAAGATAAAGCACCAATCAATACTGGAGATCAATGAATCAATCGTATCCTCCCCTCTTCCTTTTTCCCTTCCAATCGGGTTTCGTTATAAGTGTGTCTGTTACAGAAATTATTAACCACAGCATCGTGCAAGATGTTCATGGCCCTCTGAGTTCTGAGTTCAGATCTCTCGGAGGTTGACTTGGCCTTTCATTCCTTGTGAGTAAACATAAGTATGGCTGTGTGTTTCAGAAGTTTGCTTCCTGACAACCTGGTTTCAGGTTCAATCCCACGTTGTGACACCTTGGGCAAGCGTCTTCCACTACAACCAGGGCCTCCTAGAGAAATGTTGCTAAGCAGAAATAGGGTTTTTTTCTTCTCAAGCCCCCACTACAGGCCCCAATCCTTGAAGGAATGTAGTCTCCTCCATCTATCTAAAATTCACAGGACCACTCTCTGTGTTTCTAGGGTCCTCTTTGAATCTTCAGGTTCAGAGCAAAGTGCTGCTTGCATGACCCTCTCTACTTTCATAAACAATGGGTTGAACAATACTTTGTGAGTATGGGCACAATCATGGCCGTGTGGTTCAGAAGTTTGCTTCACAACAAAATGTTACAGAGACCCTAAATGTTACAGAGACCCACCTGTTACAGAGACCCTAAAATTCGAATGTCTTGTGGGGTGATAATAATTGAAGTACCAGTGAAGTACTGAAGCTGTTATCTCCTTAAAGGGTTTTCTTTTCAGTTTGTGATTATAAATTGAAAGTGGAAAATTAATGCAAGCAATCAGCACTGATATTCTGATAATAAATGATATTTTGACAAAAAAAAAAAAATTTTGAAAAGAAAAATTGAAATAAAAAAATTGAAATAAAAAAAATTGAAATTTAAAAACAAAATTTTAAAAAATTCTAATCACTGTATTTTTAAATGTGGACTACCACCATTTTTGAGAAAAAGTTAAAAAACATAAATATGTGTAAGTGTGCATGTGTGTGTGTGCGTGCGTGTGTGTGCATGTGTGCGTGTGCGTGTGTGTATGTATGTGCATGTGTGTGTGTGTGTGTGTGCGTGCGTGCGAGGGATGGAATTTGGAATTTGAAAAAGTGTTTCATTTGTGAATGCAAAATTGTAATTGGTTGCTGAAAGCAAGAATCCCAAGAAATTTTTTGAAAAAAAAAAAAAGCAAAATACCCAAAACACACACACAGACACAGACACACAGACACACACACACCCCCACACCCACACCCCCACACACAACAATTACCCAAAAAATGTGGAGAACTGGCAACATGTCCACCTGGACATAGCTGTATAATGTCAATGACCGTGTTTTCAATTTCTGGTCAGGAATTAAAAGAATGTCCCTTAAACTTGTTTCCTAAAATCTGTGTTGGAAAACCTTATATTTATGGAGACAATGCAGAAAGGAGTGGAAATGGTAGGGGCACCACACATGTGTGTGTGTGTGTGTGTGTGTGTTATTTTTCTTTTTTCTAACTGTGTGGTTAAGAAGCTACTTAGCAACCACAAGGTTTCAGGTTCAGTTTGGCTGCATGTTTCTCTGGAGACTGTCAGAATGAGGTAGACGCCTCTGATGAGAACCCAATAAGGTTCAAAAATCGATTAAGGTTGTTCATCATTTTTTTCAGTCTGTGGAGAAATGGCTAAAATTTGCCGTTTATAATTATACCCTCTGTTACATATATATTATAGATGTTTTTGATCTAGTTTGGATTTTTTGCCATCAAATTTGAATTCTTTGCCATCAAATTTGATTGCAAAGAATTCAAATTTGATGGCAAAGAATCCAAACTAGATTGAAAACATCTATATATCATACCTTGATACTGTGTGGACTAAGATCCCTGTTCATAGAGTAACTGCTGCATTTTTGAGCATATAAAAACGGTTTTGCTGCTTGCTTCTCTGGAGACTGTCAGAATGATGTGGACGCCTCTGATGAGGACCCAATAAGGTTTGAAAATTGATTAAGGCTGTTCATCATTTTTCAATCTGCAGAGAAATAGCTTGTTGTATATATGTATATATATGCGTGTCTGTGTGTCTGTGTGTGTGTTTGTTCCTCACGACTGCTTGACAACTGGTGTTGGTGTGTTTATGTCCCTTTAACTTAGCAGTTCAGCAAAAAAGACCAATAGAATAAGTACCAGGCTTAAAAAAACGTACTGGTGTCAATTCGTTTGACTAAATATTTTTCAAGGTGATGCCCCAAAAATCAATTAAATCCAACGCTGTGTATTTCAACAGAAATCTGGTAACGAAAGGGTTAAAACAGTCTTAATTAGTTTTTAACTTTCTCTGTAAAGTGCACAGGTAATTCGTTTTTAAAATTTAATCTCCTGTGAACCAGAAAGTCAAAAAAACCTAGCAACCACCGATCGGTTCTCATAAAAGAACTGTTGTGCTGGTGGTTGCCATGTGGAATTCCCTCTAAGCTTTGTAAAGTATCTGGCAGTGGCTCTTTCAATGAATAAAAAATCTCCCCAGCTTATTTCATGTACAAGGCAGATTCTACTAATTTTCTGCCCTTGTCTCCATTAATCTGTTTCCAAATGAACACGTTTTATATTTTCTTTTAAGGTTAATTTTGCTACTGTGTCAGTATATTTTAACCAGCAGTTCCCAAACTTTTTCAGGCAACTTCCCAACCTTGGCACCCAGACCACATTCTTAGCCACTACAACAAACATAGACCACTTTCTGCTGAAAATTCAAAACAACTGAGTTTCAATACAGAACTTAACCTAATCAACCTAATCAACCCGTTATTTAGGGCTTTTACATCCATTGTCCCCTTATGGCCACCCCGTTATTACCCCACTTTTCTTCAATGCCCCACTGAATCTTTCCACCTCACAAAGTGGGTCAGTAAGGCCCACTTTGGGAACCATTGTTTTAAATAAACTGCTGATAGGTGCAGGTGTGGCTGTGTGGTAAGAAGTTTGCTTCCCAGCCACATGGTTCCAGGTTCAGTCCCACTGTGTGGCGCTTGTGTTTGTGTATGTGTGTGCAGATGTGCATGTGTGTGTGCATGCATGTGTGTGCATGCGTGCATGTGTGTGTATGTGTGCGTATGTGCATGTGTGTGTGTATCTGTATGTA
>NC_142947.1:176437-183937 GCF_046866305.1 Octopus bimaculoides
ATATATATGATGGTCTTCTTTCAGTTTCCATCTACCAAATCCACTCACAAAGCTTTGGTTGGCCCGAGGCTATGGTAGAAGACACTTGCCCAATGTGCCATGCAGTGGGACTGAACCCGGAATCATGTGGTTTGTAAGGAGAGGGGGATGTGTCGACTCCAGTATTCAACTAGTACTTATTTTATGGACCCATAAAAGATGAATGGCAAAGTCAACCTCGGAAGAATTTGAACTCAGAATGTAAAGATGGGACGAAATACTACTAAGCATGGTGTACTAACAATTCCGCCACCTCGCTGCTTTAATAATAATACTACTACTAATAATAATATTAATAATAATAATAATAATAATAATAATAATAATAATAATAATAATAATAATAATAATAAAAAAAAAAGACAATTTGTTCTGATGAGAAATATCTTACTGAAGAATTTCAATCAACATGAGGGACCAGAATAAACCAGAACCAGCAGAAAACCTGTCAGCACTTGTACCAAAGACCAATATTCCAGCTGTATTTTACTCCCTCTTTGTTATAACTCCTCTGCCTCTCTCCCCACCCACTTTCCATCCTCACACATTCTTTCCCTTTCTATCTCTCTCTCTCTCTCTCTCTCTCTCTCTCTCTATATATATATATATATATATATATATGTATATATATATATATATATATATATATATATATATATATATATATATATATATATATATATATATATATATGTATATATATTTCTTTCTCTCTCTCTCTCTCTCCACCCCTCAGACATTCAGAAGGTTGGTGTCTCGACATGTGTTGATTACCTCAACTGTAAGTGTCATTTGATACGAATCAGTTAAATATGCCGAAGAAATAACTTAGGGATGCCATCTGCATGGGAAAAACAACAGCTATGTTGGTGTTGACATATTTAATGTAGGCAACATTAACCCCTTTTGTTGTCATAATTCCTTTGAAACATAGTCTAAGTTCCAATTAATTTTGAAAATTGTATGGGATTTAGTTAACTAACTTTGTCCTCAGTAAGCTGGTGCTCGGTGCATAAATTAACATAAAATTATGATGGCAGGTTTTTAATTAAGATCACTTTAAAACAGGAAGTTTCTATTATAGAACTGTAGGGGGTCACAGGTTGGTCGGCATGAAATGGGTTAACACTTACAAGGAATATACTCGTTCAGACATCATTTTGAAAACAAAAAAAAATTAAATAATAATAATAATAATAATAATAATAATAATAATAATAATAATTGATTCTGGTTTTATTGGCCACAAGGGCTAATATAAATTAAAAACATGTAAGGACAAAGACAGGACGAAGCTTACAAAGGGTTTTGTCCGAAAAGAAAACGTTCGTGTAAACAGTGGGAAAAAAAAAAAAAACAGAGAAAGATATAACAAATAAAACTCCCAGTAGGGGGAGGCGCTTCGAAAGGTTACATGTGGAAAAACCCATAAAAGCCACGGGAGCCTGGTCAGAAAATAAAAGAGGGGTAGAGAGCCCTTTCTCCTTTTACATTACCCTTTTTGTTTACAGGTGTATCTTCAATCATAATAATAATAATAATAATAATAATAATAATGATAATAATAATAATAATAATAATCACAACAGAAAGTGATAAGTGCAGAATCTATGGATAAAACGGTGAAGCCATATGGCATATTACCAGCCACCAATGTACGCTACTAGCCCAGAAGGAATATAAGAGACGCAACGACAGTATAGCCAGGCTTGTCCATTGGACATTTTGCAACATTGGGCAAGTGTCTTTTACTATAGCCTCGGACCGACCAAAGCCTTGTGAGTGGATCTGATGGATGGAAACTGAAAGAAGCCCATCGTATATACATATATATATATATATATATATATATATATATATATATATATATATATATTTATATATATATATATATATATATATATATATATATGTATATATACCTGTATATCTATATAACTATATATCTATATATTTGTGTGTGTGTGTGTTTGCTGGTGTGTTTACATCCCTGTAAATTAGTGGTTCGGCAAAAGAGACCAGTATAATAAGTACTAGGCTTACTAAGAATAAATCCTGGGGTTGATTGGTTCGACTAAAGGCGGTGCTCCAGCATGGCCACAGTCAAATAACTGAAACAAGTAAAAGAATGAAAGAATATATATATATATATATATATATATATATATATATACACAGAGAAAGAGAAAGAGAGAGAAAAGGGAGGTTGAAAGAAAGAGAGTGGAAAGTATTTTGCGCTTCAGACAAACAAACTCATTCTCTTGTTTCTTTACCTTCCCCATAGATGGCGCCAGCATGCATTCGTGTAGAAATAATCGCTCCACTGACTGTGCATGAAATGACGAAGACAATTTCTGAGAAAATTGTGGCTTGGGCATTAGCTTGGAAACAAGGGGGAAAACAGTGAAATGTTAAATATAGGGGAGAGAGAGAGAGAGAGATGGGGAGAGAGAGAGAATGAGAGAGAGAGAAAGATGGAGAGAGAGAGAAAGAGAGAGATGAAGAGAGAGTGTGTGTATGTATGTATATATGTATGTATATATATATATATATGTATATACACATACACACACGTATGTATATATATATATATATATATATATATATATATATATATATATACATATATACACAATCATCATCTTTAAATTCCAAGTTCCACATATATATGTGTGTGTGTGTGTGTGTGTGTGTATCATCATCATCATCATTGTTTAACGTCTACCTTCCATGCTCGCGTGGGTGGGACGGTTTGACAGGAGCCAGCCAGGCAGAAACCTGTACCAAGTTCCTGTCTCATCAGACAACATTTCTACAGCTGGATGCCTTTCTTAATGCCAACCACTTCAAGAGTGTAGTGGGTGCCTTTTACATGTCACTAGCTTGGGTGCTTTTACGTGTCACTATGTATGTATATATATATATATATTGTGCTATTCTTCTTCTTCTTCTTCTTCTTCTTCTTCTTCTTCTTCTTCTTATTATTATTATTATTATTATTATTATTATTATTATTATTATTGTTTCTTTTGCAGATAATTTACCACTTGGAGGAGACAAGAAGAGGTTTTTCAGAATACTGGAATATTTATTTAACCACCTGAAATGGTAATTCTTTCTGCAAGGCAGGAATTCCCATAACAACACCTTATAAGGAAAAGCATTAAGCGGAAATAAATTATAACATAGAGCTGTGTAAATTATCCACATGGAAACATGTGTACCTGTATTTCCACATGGAGACGTAGCTGTTTACATATCGTCTTGGATTTATTGCTGTCTAAACAACCACATAGAGAAAAGGGTGTCTGTGCTTCTACATGGAGACGTACATCTCCGAATATCCACATGGAAACATGGATGTCTACATTCCTACACTGAATGGAAGCTGTATAAATATCCACATGGAGACATGGGTGTCTATATTTCCACATGAAAATGTAGGTATCTAAATATCCACATGGGAACATGGGTGTCTATATTTCCACATGAAAATGTAGGTATCTAAATATCCACATGGGAACATGGGTGTCTATATTTCCACATGAAAATGTAGGTATCTAAATATCCACATGGGAACATGGGTGTCTATATTTCCACATGAAAATGTAGGTATCTAAATATCCACATGGGAACATGGGTATCTGTATTGAGTGGGGGCGAGGAGATGCGTTGTAACAAGTCTTACACTTCACCTTCCCTTCTGACCAAAAAGTAAAAAAAAATATTTTAATTTCAACCAATTTATTATGATTGAAATTAGTAAGGTCTAGTACTTATTCTATGGGTCTCTTTTGACGAGCTGATAAGTTACGGGGACATAAACACACCAACATCGGTTGTCAAGCAATGGGAGGTGGGGTAGACACACACACACACACACACACACACACACACACACACACATAAACACACACAAATACACATTAACACACACACATATGACAAGCTTCTTTCAGTTTCCGTCAATCAAATCCACTGACAAGGCTTTGGTCGGCCCGAGGCTATAGTAGAAGACACTTGCCCAAGGTGCCACGCAGTGGGACTGAACCCGGAACCATGTGGTTGTGAAGCAAGCTTCATAGCACCCAGCCACGAGTGTCCAGCTTTTGCTGGACAACCAGAACAAATGATTTTGTTTCTAGTGATGAAATGCATGTGGCGTACATTAGCTTGCTGCCCTCCATCAAATCGATGTTGTCGGTGTCGAAGGGATCACAGAGCTATGTGAAATGAAGTGTTTTGCACAAGAACACAACACGCCACCCGGCGTAGGGATTGAAACCATGATCTCGCGATCGTGGGTGCAACACCCTAATCACTAAGCCATACGTCCTCACGTAATAATAATGATGATGATGATAATAATAATAATAATAATTGTTGTTGTCGTCGTCATCATCATCATCATCGTCGTCGTCATCAGCATACTGCTGCTGCTACCACTACAGTTATTGCTGCTGTATCACCCCGCCCCCACTACATCCCTACCAGAATCATAATTGGCACCATAATGATGGTGCTGTAGTTGAAAATGATGAAAACGTGTATGTTGATGACGATGATAATGAGGATGCTAATGATGATGATGATGATGATGATGATGATTATGATGATGCTAATGATGATGATGATGATTATTATTATTTAACAACTGTTCTTGGCAATTAAGAAATTTACCTTGGCACTCATTCATTCTCTCTCTCTCTTCTTTCTCTCTCTCTCTTCTTTCTCTCTCTCTCTTCTTTCTCTCTCTCTCTTCTTTCTCTCTCTCTCTTCTTTCTCTCTCTCTCTTCTTTCTCTCTCTCTCTTCTTTCTCTCTCTCTCTTCTTTCTCTCTCTCTCTTCTTTCTCTCTCTCTCTTCTTTCTCTCTCTCTTCTTTCTCTCTCTCTCTTCTTTCTCTCTCTCTCTTCTTTCTCTCTCTCTCTTCTTTCTCTCTCTCTCTTCTTTCTCTCTCTCTCTTCTTTCTCTCTCTCTCTTCTTTCTCTCTCTTATTCCCTTTCTCAGGTTTCTCTTTCTCTCTCTCTCTCTCTCTTTCTGTGTGTCTCTCTCTTTCTGTCTGTCTCTCTCTTTCTGTGTGTCTCTCTCTTTCTGTGTGTCTCTCTCTTTCTGTGTCTCTCTTACTCCCGTTCTCAGTTTTTCTCTTTCTCTCTCTCTCTTTCCTCTCTTTCTGTGTGTGTGTGTGTGTCTCTCTCTCCCCTCTCTCTCTCTCACTCTTTCTCCCTCTCCGTCCCACCCCTCTGTCCCCACCCCTCTCCGTCCCACCCGTCCCCCCTATTTCAAAACCTATAAACCTAAAGTCATCTGTTTATTTAATGAAAGGACCTGACAGCCGGAGTCAGGAGATCAGACAATTTATATAGAAATAACCCCTTAAAGCCTCCCTCTTGATTGGGTTTAGTAAAACAATCTTTGTTCAAGGGGACAGATCCTTTAACAACTAACATGATGGATGTTATTGTATTTACATTGTATGTGTGTGTGTGCGTGTGTGCGCGTGCGTGCGCATGCATGTATGTGTGTGTGCATGTGTGTGCATGCATATGTATGCATGTGTGTGTGTAGAGAGAGAGAGAGAGAGAGAGAGCTTTATTATCCTTTACTTGTTTTAGTCATTGAACTACAGCCATGCTGGAGCACTGCCTTGCAGGGGTTTTGTTGAATAAATGGCGAGAAGAACAGATTTACAGTTGTGTCAGGGTATTGTGGTGGTGGTGGTGAGAACATCAGAGAAATTAAAGGAAGGGACTGTGGCCGGGAACAGAAGAAAGAAAAGGGATTTGTGGATGACGGGGCGGGGGGGGGGGGGTTGAGAAAAGTGTTGGGATATAGAGGGGCATCAAAGAAAATAATCTTACAAAAGTAGTGTGGATATTCATAAAGAATTTTCTTAACAAAAATAATCGTCCGATTTGTTGGAGACTGGTTTTATTACAATCCACCTAGTTTATTATAATCCACTGTCCACCCTTGGGTACCCTCAGGGGTGTCCACCCTGTGGTTGATTTGGTCTATCACGTTTGTGAGTTCCTATCCCCTGTCCTCCCTTGGGTATCGTTGGGAGTGTCCACTCTGAGGTAAGTATTCAGACCATTTGTGCAATCTGACCCCGGTCAGTACCTTGATCTCTGAACCCTTCTGAATCAACCCTTCAGTCGTGGTTTCTTCTTACCTTTACCCAAATCCCATCTCACGGGCTTCCAGAATGTCCCCTTCCTTCTCAGACTTAGCCTTGAAAAATATATAAAAACAAATAAAAATAAATTTTTGTAAATTTTTATTGTTGTTTTTTTTCTTTAAATGTTTCCTCATCCAAATTTTTCTACCGAATCATTGGTGCTTCTCTTCCAACATTGGAGAATGGAAATAAAATATATTCCTCACTTTTGGTTGTTTCTGTCTTGTTAAGTATTTAACCTTTTTAGTATTCTGATCACCCCGTTAAACCACCACCACCATCATCATCATCATGACTGCACCATGCTTCGCTGTCTGTTTTGGCAGGGATTTTATGGCTGGATGCCCTTCCTATCACCAACCACCCCATAGAGTGGACTGAGTGCTTTTTACTTGGCACCAGCTCAGGTGAGGTCAGTTTTTAAAGTAATTTTTATTTTAAAATATTTTTTAAATATGCCAAAAGAAATTTTTGTAATGATATTCACTTGAAAATAATTTTTAAAAAAAACATTAAAATGTCTATTAAAAGAAAGCTAAAATATAAAGAACTTACTGAACAAACAACTTACATTTTTGAAATCACATTCATTGAGAAATATTTCTAAATGATTAAAATATTGTGTTTAACAAAAGTGAAAATAGAAACATTTACTGTAAAAATCAAATCGCATTTTTTCATTGTCAAGTCATTGTGTCTAATCAAAAGGTAAGAGTTTCTTCCCTTTCAGGATTAAGTTAATTTCGGAATATTTTCCCATTACGCACCGTTTTGGGTATTTATAGTCCGAAAACCCCTAATATCTCAACAGCCACTTGTCCAATTTACGTGAAACTTGTTTTATTCCGTTTGTATTTACATTTCACAGGGACTTAATTCATAGTATTTTCCCCATTATGTGTCAGTTTGGCTGAGTAACATTGCAAGCAAGCATGCAAGATTCAAGCTCACTTTTAATGTATTATAGATATCATGAGGAATTGTATGAAAGACCTGTTAAAATATTTTGGGTATTGCAGAAGTTTAACTAATTTACTGCACATAAACTTTAACAATAAAATCTCATACGGACCCCCAAAGGTTACGTGCATCCCAGTTGAGAACCGTTGCTATAGTGTTACTCTACCTACACGTGTACTTTGAGAGACCTTTGCCAGTTAATAAAAATGTTATATTCGCTTTTGCATTACTTTAGGGACAACCCACGTCTATGTGTATGTATATATATATATATATATATATATATATATATATGTGTGTGTGTGTGTGTTTGCGTATATATA